>NW_022610923.1:0-57380 GCF_000309985.2 Brassica rapa
TTGCATCATTGGTTCTGATTGAAACTGTTGTGCAGAGCTAATATACTCTCATGGATTGAACCTGTTGCATTCATATAGCGAATGCTTTAAGATTGTGCATTCATGTAGTAATGCATTTAAAAATGAGCCTAAATTGCAAATGTACTGGATAAGCTTTGCATTTAGAGAACTGTATAGACTTGCATTGTCATTGTTAGAATTGAAATCTGCTTGTCTTGACTCAGTCCAGTTCTGATTGTTGCTATGCCATAGATAAATCCATCAGTGATGTCTTATAAGCATTAGAAGTATGTCTAAGCTACTTGAATCATTGGCTTTTGATAAAACTAGTGAGCATAAGCATGAATTGAGTCACTCTTGTCGCCTTAATTGCATAAGTATCATCTAGACTTGTGTTCCATTTGGATTGAATCTGTTTCATTCATATAGTTAGTGTTATGATTTTAGAGAGTTAACAGGTATTGAAGAATTTAGAGAAAGTTAAAGTAAGATGAGATGATTTATGAAATGTAGAAGAGAACATGATGAACTAGAGAGAGAATATGATGAACTCGTGTTAATCATTAATCAAGACAGAGTTACAATATATAGAGAGAGACATTAGGGTATTCAGAAGCACTAAGCATGTGAGGTCAAGGATAAGGTTGCTTTAATTTGAATGTAAACCAATGGGGATGATCATCACGCTTAAGGCATCTTTGGGTGAGACTCCTTTTGCCTTTACAGCCTGTGCCAGACTGTCAGGATAAGCCGCGGTCACTCTATCCATCCAAACAGTCATATCTTCTATGGTAAATCCCCTTTGGCCGTTTACCTCTCTTACCCGGGTAACTTCTCTTCTTGGCCGAGTTATGGATCGACCCGGACAGTACGGACGGTACGGCCAGTACGGCCTCTTGTACGGCCTGGTCGATCCCTAACCTTCCATCCCTTTGCCTCCACATTCTCACATCCTTAACTCCCTAAGCCATCTTCTCACATATTGATCAACTCATTTCAACACTCCCCCTCAAGCTTAACTTAATAACTTAGTTAAGCTTGGAACCACCATGAGATCTTCCTCATTAAAAACCTCACCAAGGAAACCCAATGGGACAAAACCTTGATGAGGGAAAAAGAGTGAAGACCTCATGGCAAAAGGGGATCAGCTCCTTGGGGAAAGATCTATGAGCCCCAATCTGGTATGAATGGACTCCATAGTCTTTTGTCTCGCAGCCTTGGTGAACACATCCGCAAGTTGATCCTCACTCCTTGTATAGCATGGCAAGATCACTCCCAAGACAATCATCTGCCTCACCTTGTGGCAATCAACTTCAATGTGTTTGGTTCTCTCATGGAAGACAGAGTTGGTTGCAATGTGTATAGCCGCTTGATTATCACAATGCATAGTCATTGGAGTTCCCTGCTCTATCTCCAAGTGCTTCAAGATTCCTTTGATCCATACCAACTCATTGGTAAGCTTCAGCATTGCTCTATACTCAGCTTCAGCGCTTGAACAAGACACCACCTTCTGCTTCTTACTCTTCCAAGTCACCAAGTTGCCTCCAATGAATGTACAATAGCCAGTGGTTGATCTCCTGTCTGCTCTATCTCCAGCCCAATCCGCATCACAGTATCCCACCACTTCAGTGCTCTTGTTGCATCCCATCCACACTCCAAGGCTTGACGTCCCATTCAGATACAAGAGAAGTCTCTCCACCATGCGCCAGTGATGATCCTTTGGGACTTGCATATGCTGGCTCACTTGGTTCACCGCAAAGCATATGTCTGGTCGTGTGATTGTGAGGTAGATAAGCTTCCCTACTAGCTTCCTGTACAGCTTTGGATCATGAAAGGCCTTGCTGTCTTCAATCTCCCCCTCACGTGGAACCTTGTATCCATCTTCAAGAGGCATCTTTGCTGTCTTATCTCCTTGTATACCTGCATCTTTCAAAAGATCAAGTGTATACTTCCTTTGGGAAATGAACAATCCTTCCTTAGATCTACACAACTCAATTCCAAGGAAGTATTTCATTTCCCCTAAGTCTTTGATTTCAAACACAGATTTCAAAAACTCCTTTGTGGCTTTTATACCAGCCTTATCACTACCTGTTATGATAATGTCATCAACATATACAAGTAGACAGATGATACCTGAAGGTGTAGTGAGAGTGAAGAGGGTGTGATCCAACTCTGACTTCTTGAACCCACGCCCATTCAGAGTAGTGCTCAGCTTGTTGTACCATGCTCTAGGTGATTGCTTTAACCCATAGATTGCCTTCTTGAGTCTCAATACATTCCCTGGTTTCACCAGATGCTCTAGGCCTGGTGGTGGATGCATATACACTTCATCCTCTAGCTCTCCTTGAAGAAAGGCATTCTTCACATCCATCTGCCAAAGCTCCCACTCAAGGTTCACAGCAAGAGACAATACAATCCTTATTGTATGTAGCTTGGCAACAGGAGCAAAGGTGTCAATGTAGTCTTCCCCATATGTTTGAGTGTATCCTCTAGCCACCAGTCTTGTCTTCTTTCTCTCAATGGTTCCATCAGGTAGATACTTAATGGTGAATATCCACTTGCTGGTTACTGCCTTCTTTCCTTTTGGTAACTCACTTTCAAACCAAGTGTCATTCTTTATCATGGCATTTGCTTCATCTCCAACAGATTCCTTCCAATCTTGATGTAGCATTGCTTCTTCATATGATCTTGGTATACTGCTTATGATTTTAGAGAATAAGAAAGGTATTGAGTAGTTTAAGAGAGATTCAAGAGAGATTAGAGTGTTTAAGAGAAGATGTATGAGATTATCATGATGAACTAGAGAGAGAGACTCATAAACTCGTGTTATCTCTCATTAATCACCAAGAGTTACAATATATAGCAAAGAAAAGACTAGGGTTTCAGCTTAAGAGATAAGGTAAAGCATGTGTAGTCAAAGCTAAAGGGAGCGGATGGTTTGAACTAGCCAATGGAATGCTTCACACACTTTCAGCATATTCCAAGATGCTGATCACTTTACAGCTATGCCAGCCTGTCTTCTCCGCGTCTCCTTTCTTCCTTTCAACGGTCACAAGGCTTCTTAACACTCACGGTAACTCCAAAGTAACTTGGGTAAGGATGGTAAGTTTTGGTTGATGATGAAGTCGACCCGGGAAGGTAAGGCTTGTACGGCCAGTACGGTCAGTACGGATTGTACGGACTGGTCGACTTCATACCTCATCCTTTCCTTAACCCATCCTTCTCCTAATGCTTCCTTATACCCCAATCACTTCCCTTGCTTATACTCAACTCATTTCAACACTCCCCCTCAAGCTTGAATCCTAGAATCCATTCAAGCTTGGAACAGCCATGAGATCTTCCTCATTAAAAACCTCACCAAGGAAAACCCATTGGGACAAAACCTTGATGAGGGAAAAAGAGTAAAGACCTCATGGCAGAGGGGATCAGCTCCTTGGTGAAAGATCTATGAGCCCCAATCTGATGTGAATGGACTCCATAGTCTTTTGTCTTGCAGCTTTGGTGAACACATCCGCAAGTTGATCCTCACTCCTTGTATAGCATGGCAATATCACTCCCAAGGCAATCATCTGCCTCACCTTGTGACAATCAACTTCAATGTGCTTGGTTCTCTCATGGAAGACTGAGTTGGTTGCTATGTGTATAGCCGCTTGATTATCACAATGCATAGTCATTGGGGCTGCTTGCTCTATCTCCACATGCTTCAAGATCCCTTTGATCCATACCAACTCATTGGTAAGCTTCAGCATTGCTCTATACTCAGCTTCAGCACTTGAACAAGACACCACCTTCTGCTTCTTGCTCTTCCAAGTCACCAAGTTGCCTCCAATGAATGTACAGTAGCCGGTGGTTGATCTTCTGTCTGCTCTATCTCCAGCCCAATCCGCATCACAATATCCCACTACTTCAGTACTCTTGTTGCATCCCATCCAAACTCCAAGGCTTGATGTCCCGTTCAGATACAAGAGCAGTCTCTCCACCATGCGCCAGTGATGATCCTTTGGGACTTGCATATGCTGGCTCACTTGGTTCACAGCAAAGCAAATGTCTGGTCTTGTGATGGTGAGGTAGATGAGCTTCCCTACCAGCTTCCTGTATAGCTTTGGATCATGAAAGACCTTGCTATCTTCAATCTCCCCCTCACGTGGAATCTTGTATCCATCTTCAAGAGGCATCTTTGCTGTCTTATCTCCTTGTATACCTGCATCTTTCAAAAGATCAAGTGTATACTTCCTTTGGGAAATGAACAATCCTTCCTTAGATCTACACAACTCAATTCCAAGGAAGTATTTCATTTCTCCTAAGTCTTTGATTTCAAACACAGATTTCAAAAACTCCTTGGTGGCTTTTATACCAGCCTTATCACTACCTGTTATGATAATGTCATCCACATATACAAGTAGACAGATAATACCTGAGGGTGTAGTGAGAGTGAAGAGAGTGTGATCCAATTCAGACTTCTTGAACCCACGCCCATTTAAGGTAGTGCTTAGTTTGTTATACCATGCTCTAGGAGATTGCTTCAACCCATAGATAGCCTTCTTGAGTCTCAATACATTTCCAGGTTTCACAAGGTGCTCTAGACCTGGTGGAGGATGCATATACACTTCATCCTCTAGCTCTCCTTGAAGAAAAGCATTCTTCACATCCATCTGCCACAGCTCCCACTCAAGATTCACAGCAAGAGATAGTACAATTCTTATGGTATGGAGTTTGGCAACAGGAGCAAAGGTATCAATGTAGTCTTCCCCATATGTTTGAGTGTATCCTCTAGCCACCAATCTTGTCTTCTTCCTCTCAATAGTTCCATCAGGTAGATACTTGATAGTGAATATCCACTTGCTTGTTACTGCCTTCTTCCCTCTTGGCAGCTCACTCTCAAACCAAGTGTCATTCTTTATCATAGCATTTGCTTCATCACCCACTGATTCTTTCCAATCTTCATGTAACATTGCTTCCTCATATGACCTTGGTACACTGCTCTCATCTAAGCTTGTAATGAATGCACAATGTTCCTTTGGGTAACTTGCAAACGAGCACACAGCCTGAGAGGGATGCTTCACAGCCTGAGCATTGTAGTACACTCTCGTGTTTACCCAGTTGGAAGCATCTCTCTTTAGCCGTGTGCTTCTCCTTAATGGGGCTTGTTCCACTTCCACCACCGTAGGCTGGACCACCGTAGGCTGAACTGCTTCTCTTTCTTCTCCATTTGGTTCCACATGATCTTCTTGAATGGATTCTTCCTGTTCTTCCTCTCTTTGTATCACACCTTGACCATGACTATCTGAGTCTTGATCCTCATGATCTTCAGGCTCAGCCTCATTTCCCCCCTCATGATCATGGTGTGATGGTTCTTCAGCTTCATTCTCCCTTGATGGTTGCTGATCCTGGGACATGTTGATTCCAAGTCCTTCCAGTACACGCCTAAGACTTGTAGCTCGATCAGATGGTTGAGACAAATCTTCAAGATCTTCCCACTTTCTATCTCCATAAAAGCTCTTATCCTCCAAGAACTTCACATCTCTAGACACAAGAACTCTCCTGGCTTCTGAATCATAGCATTTGTATCCCTTTTGTGATGTTGAGTAGCCAATGAACATGGCTCTTGTGCTCTTTGCTTCTAGCTTATTCCTTAGCTCCCCGGGTACAAGTACAAAGCACACGCATCCAAAGACTCTTAAGTGATCCAGCACAGGTTTGCTTCTGTTAAGAACTTCATAAGGAGCTTGATCTTCCAGGATCTTGGTTGGTATCCTATTGATTAGATAACAAGCCGAGATCACAGCATCACTCCAGAATCTCTTAGGCACACTTGTATGAAACATCATAGACCTTGCCACCTCCATTAGGTGTCTATTCTTTCTCTCAGCTACACCATTCTGTTGAGGAGTGTATGGACAACTAGTCTGATGTAGGATCCCATGTTGAGCTAGGTGACTCTTGAATGCATTGCCAGTATACTCTCCACCATTATCTGACCTGAAAATCTTAATCTTTGCATTATACTGGTTAGATACATATGATTGGAAGTTTTTAAATGCATCAAGAACCCTATCCTTTGTTTTAATGAGTGTTATCCAGGTGTATTTAGATTTCTCATCTATAAATGTGACAAAGTACTTGTAATTATCTCTAGATAAGCAGGGAGCAGTCCATACATCAGAGTGAACAAGATCAAAACACTTATCATAGATAGTAGTAGATCTTTTAAAAACAGTCTTACAATGTTTTCCCAAAATACAAGCCTCACAATCATTATTTTTAAACATGACACCTGGAAACATTAAGCTTAAGGCTCTAACATGTGGATGTCCTAGCCTAGAATGCCATAATGCACCTTTACTTAAAACAGAACTCAGCAAACAACTAGAAATGGGGTTAATGTCTTCAAGTACATAAAGATCCCCCTTGGTTACTCCTTGTCCGATCAACTTATTGCTCTCAATATCCTGAAATGTCACATTGTTAGGACTAAAGATAACATTGCATTGTAGATCATTGGTACATCTTTTAACAGATAAGAGATTAGAAGTAAAATCAGGCATGTAAAATGCTTTAGAGTTCTTATCAAATAGCTTTAAGTCTCCTACACCTTTAATGGGAATTCTATCTCCATTTGCAATCATTACATGTCCATGAGCAGGTTCTATGTTTTTGATTAAGCTATCATCACTAATCATGTGATGAGATGCACCAGAGTCAACAATCAATGGTTTTATGCCTCTAGCAAGATGAGTTCTAGGTGATTCATTTCTCAGTTTTAATGTCTCAATGATATCTATCAACCTATTCTCATTCCTAGGCATCATGTGAGCAGTATATGAGTAACCAAGAGTGTTTCCGAATGTACCAGACTCCTTAAGAGCTTTGATGAGGGCATCTATGTCAGATTTGCGGATCACTTCATGCTCCAAACTCCTTGCGGCCGTGTAGTGAGTTGCCATTGCCTTGCCTGCGCTTTCACCCACTTGTGCACTTGAGCCTGCTCCTGAGGGACCGGCTTCACTTGCTTCAGTAGACAGGTTAGCTCTGGCTTCTCGATCCTTGTTGAACTTGGCCGGCTTGAGATGGGGATGAAGGATCCAGCACTGGCTCCTCTTGTGTCCCGGCTTCTTGCAGTGATCACAGTTGCCTCCAAACCTCCTCTCATCACCATACTTTCTCTCATCAGTCTTGTATGCTGCACGGTTAGCTTGCACTCCTTCCTCAGCCTTGTTGGCTAGAGCTAAGTCTCCCTTGCTTCCGAAGAGACCAAGGGACCCTTCCTCCTTCTGGAGCTGTGCACACACTTCCTCCATGGATGGAAGACTTGGCATCCTCAGCATGTGCTTGATCACATCGTTGAACGGAGGATCCAACGTCAACAGCAACCCAAACACCTGATCCTGCTCCCTCCTCTCCATGAGTAGCTCTTGATCAGCCGTGCTTGGCCTCAATGATTCAAGCTCAGACCACAAGGATCTATACTTGCCCAAATGCTTGGTGAACTCCTCTCCATCTTGTACCAGTGTGTTGATAGCTTTCTTGATCTCATACACACGGTTTAGATTGGTAACGTTCCCAAAAGTCTTTTGGAGTACCTCCCACAGGTGTTTTGGAGTCTCGCAGTAGCTGTAGGCTTCCAAGAGATGTTCTTCAAGTGATCCTTGCAGCACAGATAGCACCATCAAGTCATCTTGAATCCACTTCTTTCCATCAGCAACCGCGAGCTCTCTTCCACCTTCTTCCTCACTGGCCACTGGTGTTGGAGCTTCATCTGTGATGTGACCCCATAACCCTAGCCTCCCAATGGCTGTCTTCACAAGCCTAGACCACAACAGGTAGTTTCCCCCACCCTTGAGTGAAATCGGAACCGTGATAACCTTGTTTCCTCCCATCTTGATTTGCTTGAACTTTGTTTAGAATCTCACAAGAAAGAATGTTTATCTGAAGCTGAAGAACACAAGATCTCAATACCAAAGCCAACCTGGCTCTGATACCATATGATTTTAGAGAATAAGAAAGGTATTGAGTAGTTTAAGAGAGATTCAAGAGAGATTAGAGTGTTTAAGAGAAGATGTATGAGATTATCATGATGAACTAGAGAGAGAGACTCATAAACTCGTGTTATCTCTCATTAATCACCAAGAGTTACAATATATAGCAAAGAAAAGACTAGGGTTTCAGCTTAAGAGATAAGGTAAAGCATGTGTAGTCAAAGCTAAAGGGAGCGGATGGTTTGAACTAGCCAATGGAATGCTTCACACACTTTCAGCATATTCCAAGATGCTGATCACTTTACAGCTATGCCAGCCTGTCTTCTCCGCGTCTCCTTTCTTCCTTTCAACGGTCACAAGGCTTCTTAACACTCACGGTAACTCCAAAGTAACTTGGGTAAGGATGGTAAGTTTTGGTTGATGATGAAGTCGACCCGGGAAGGTAAGGCTTGTACGGCCAGTACGGTCAGTACGGATTGTACGGACTGGTCGACTTCATACCTCATCCTTTCCTTAACCCATCCTTCTCCTAATGCTTCCTTATACCCCAATCACTTCCCTTGCTTATACTCAACTCATTTCAACACTGCTTTCATCTAGGCTCATCATGAATGCGCAATGCTCCTTTGGATAACAAGCAAATGAACACACAGCTTGAGAAGGATGCTCCACAGCCTGGGCATTGTAGTACACTCTCGTGTTTACCCAGTTGGAAGCATCTCTCTTCAGCCGTGTGCTTCTCCTTAATGGTACCTCAGCTGGTGCTTGCTCTGGTGCTTCTACTTCAGTAGCTTCCACTCCTCCTTGTTCTGGTAGCTCATTAGGCTCTTCATTACTTGGTTCAGCTCCACCTTGATCAGGATGATCCGCAAAATCTTGATTCTCATCCGGCTCAATTCCATTCCCTCCCTCATGATCAAGGTGAGATGGTTCTTCAGCTTCTTGTCTTTCAGATGACTGATTCTCTGTCGACTCCTGGGACATTCCAATTCCAAGACCTTCTAGTATCTGTCTCAAGCTTGTAGCTCTATCTGAAGGTTGTGAAAGATCCTCCAGCTCTTTCCAAACTTTATCTTCATAGTAGCTCTTCTCTTCAAAGAACTTGACATCTCTTGATACAAGAACTCTCCTTGACTCAGGAACAAAGCACTTGTATCCCTTCTGTGTGGTTGAGTATCCTATCATCATAGCTTTGATACTCTTTGCTTCCAGCTTGTTTCTCATCTCTCCCGGGATAAGAACATAGCTTACACACCCAAACACTCTTAGGTGATCTAGGACTGGCTTGCTGTTGTTGAGAACTTCATAAGGAGCTTTATCTTCCAGGATCTTGGTTGGAATCCTATTGATTAGGTAGCAAGCCGTGATCACAGCATCACTCCAGAATCTCTTTGGCACTCTCATCTGGAACATCATTGATCTAGCCACTTCCATAAGATGTCTGTTCTTCCTCTCAGCCACTCCATTTTGTTGAGGTGTATAAGGGCAACTCGTTTGATGGAGTATCCCATGTTGAGCTAGATGTTTCTTGAATGCATGGTGATGAACTCCTAGGATGCGTCTCTGGATGGATCGGGATAGATCCTTGCATAAACGAGTCAAGGACTCAAGCTTATCAAGGTTTGTGGATCGATTGGTGACACAAGAGGCTGCGGAAAGGCTCCTTGATACTCCTAGGCTATAGATCGGATATGACACACCAAACTAAGGCCCTTAACACTGGATACTACACACCAGCAGACTGGATATTACACACCAGACACTTCAACAACTCGCAAAGCAAGAGAGAAGACACCAAAAAGGTTTTAAACAAAAGATAACTTCCATTAGAATGAGGGTTTGTGATACACTTAAATAGAGAGATCCTTGTACATGCACAAGGTCTCGAAAACATAAGAAAACATAAAGGAGAAGGCTCCACACGGTTTCAAATCAGGATGACTCTCATTGTGAGAAGCTTGATTTGGATACATAAAGTGGAGGAGAATCACCAGGAAGTTGAATAAATCTCATAGGAGTTGGCAAGAAGAAGTTATCCCACTTTCAAATCAGGTGATTCCAATTTCCCAGTTTGGGTATAGGACCGCTTATTCGTCGTTCCAATCAAATCAGGATGACTCTCTTTGTGAGAAGCTTGATTTGGATACATAAAGTGGTGGAGAATCACCAGGAAATTGAATAAATCTCATAGGAGTTGGCAAGAAGAAGTTATCCCACTTTCAAATCAGGTGATTCCAGTTTCCCAGTTTGGGAATAGCACAGCTTCTTCGTCGTTCCAATCACACCAGGATGAATCACTTTGTGAGAAGCTTGATTTGGATACATAAAGTGGTGGAGAATCACCAGGAAGTTGAATAAATCTCATAGGAGTTGGGATGAAGAAGTTATCCCACTTTCAAATCAGGTGATTCCAGTTTCCCAGTTTGGGAATAGGACCGCTTATTCGTCGTTCCAATCAAATCAGGATGACTCTCTTTGTGAGAATCTTGATTTGGATACATAAAGTGGTGGAGAATCACCAGGAAGTTGAATAAATCTCATAGGAGTTGGCAAGAAGAAGTTATCCCACTTTCAAATCAGGTGATTCCAGGTTCCCAGTTTGGGAATAGGACAGCTTATTTGTCGTTCCAATCAAACCTGGATGAATCTCTTTGTGAGAAGCTTGATTTGGATACATAAAGTGGTGTAGAATCACCAGGAAGTTGAATAAATCTCATAGGAGTTGGCAAGAAGAAGTTATCCCACTTTCAAATCAGGTGATTCCAATTTCCCAGTTTGGGAATAGGACCGCTTATTCGTCGTTCCAATCAAATCAGGATGACTCTCTTTGTGAGAAGCTTGATTTGGATACATAATGTGGTGGAGAATCACCAGGAAGTTGAATAAATCTCATAGGAGTTGGCAAGAAGAAGTTATCCCACTTTCAAATCAGGTGATTCCAGTTTCCCAGTTTGGGAATAGCACAGCTTCTTCGTCGTTCCAATCTGATGAACTCCTAGGATGCGTCTCTGGATGGATCGGGATAGATCCTTGCATAAACGAGTCAAGGACTCAAGCTTATCAAGGTTTGTGGATCGATTGGTGACACAAGAGGCTGCGGAAAGGCTCCTTGATACTCCTAGGCTATAGATCGGATATGACACACCAAACTAAGGCCCTTAACACTGGATATTACTCACCAGCAGACTGGATACTACACACCAGACACTTCAACAACTCGCAAAGCAAGAGAGAAGACACCAAAAAGGTTTTAAACAAAAGATAACTTAGATTAGAATGAGGGTTTCTGATACACTTAAATAGAGAGATCCTTGTACATGCACAAGGTCTCGAAAACATAAGAAAACATAAAGGAGAAGGCTCCACACGGTTTCAAAGTAATAACATAACACTTAGAGTAAAACATAATATAAGATAGATGATGAAGTCGGTCCAAGGTGCCTTAGGCCGAGTTGCATCCAAGATACATCAACTAGGAATGTGTAAGTGAACTTGATACCTCATTAAAAACCTTGATTAGAAAACCCATTGGGACAAAACTAATCAAGGGAAAAAGAGTATACCAAGCCACTTGCCTAGATGATGATCAGCTTGATGATAGGATCACCTGAATGGTGATGAGTGTGTCTTGGTGGCTCAAGCTTCTACCAAGACAGTCTTCTTGCTCCTTAGAGATCTTCAGTATGTTTCCAACAGCTTCCTTGAGTCTTCTTGTCATTGCACGAGTTACGGGACCTGTGGGGATGGCTAGGACATCTTCTTCTTCAGCTAGTGTATCTTCAGTCTCTCCTTCTCCATCTTTATCAACTAGCTGGTCCATGATCATATCATCCCCTCCCACTTGAAAAGGATTTGTCCTCAAATCTGGCTCATCTGCAATAAAAGGGATCAAGTCAGTAACATTGAAGCTATTACTCACATCATACTTACCTCGCAAATCCAGCTTGTAGGCATTGTTGCTGATCTTCCTTATGACCTCAAAAGGTCCATCAATCCGCGGCATTAGCTTGGACTTCCTTTCATTTGGAAACCTCTCTTTCCTTAGGTGAATCCAGACCTGATCACCCACTTCAAAGACCATCTCACGCCTTCCTTTGTTGGCATGCTTAACATACTGTTTGGTTTTCGCCTCAATGTTGAGCCTAGCCTGCTCGTGTAGTTGCTTGCTGCCTTCTTTTTGCCATCAAAGCTGACCCTTTCACACTCAGGTAAAGGGATTAAATCCAAAGGAGAGTTGGGATTGAACCCATAAACAATTTCAAAAGGAGAAAACTTAGAAGTAGAATGCACAGCATGATTGTATGCAAATTCACAATGAGGCAAATAGTCTTCCCATGATTTCAAGTTTTTCTTTATGAATGCACGCAAGAGTGTTCCAAGAGTCCTATTAACTACTTCAGTTTGTCCATCAGTTTGTGGATGACAAGTAGTAGAAAACAAGAGTTTAGTACCTAGTTTAGACCAAAGAGTCTTCCAAAAATAACTAAGAAACTTAGTATCTCTATCAGAAACAATAGTCTTAGGCATGCCATGTATGCGCACAATCTCTTTAAAGAACAAGTTAGCAATATGCAATGCATCATCAGTTTTGTGACAAGCTATGAAATGTGCCATCTTTGAGAACCTATCCACAACTACAAAGATAGAATCCTTTCCAGTCCTAGTTCTAGGCAATCCAACAATGAAATCCATAGATATGTCATTCCAAGGATGATAAGGTATAGGGAGAGGAGTATACAAACCGTGAGACTGAACCTTAGACTTAGCTTGCTTGCAAGTTGCACATCTCTCACATAGTTTCTCCACATCTCTTTTCATCCGAGGCCAAAAGAAGTGATCCTGCAAAGTTTTAAGAGTCTTTGCAACACCAAAGTGACCCATGAGACTTCCTCCATGAGATTCCCTAACAAACAAGTCTCTCAAAGAACAGTTAGGCACACACAATCGATTATCATAGAAAAGAAAACCATCATGTCTAAAGTAGTGTCCTACAGCCAATTTCTCACAAGAGTTGTAAGCCTCTCTAAAATCAGGATCATTCTCATACATTCCTTTAATCTGCTCAAATCCTAATAGCTTAGCATCAAGAGTGTTCAAGAGAACATACCTTCTGGATAGTGCATCAGCAACTATGTTTTCCTTACCTTGTTTATACTTGATGACATAAGGAAATGTCTCAATGAACTCAACCCACCTTGCGTGTCTCTTGCTGAGCTTGTTCTGTCCTTTGAGGTATTTGAGAGACTCATGATCTGTGTGTATGACGAATTTTTAGGCCAGAGATAGTGCTGCCAAGTCTGCAAGGCTCTCACCAAGGCATACAGCTCTTTATCATAAGTTGCATAGTTGAGGGTAGCTCCTCCAAGCTTCTCACTGAAGTATGCAATGGGTCTCTTCTCCTGCATCAATACAGCACCAATACCAATTCCTGAGGCATCACATTCTATTTCAAAAGTTTTATGAAAGTCAGGAAGTATAAGAAGAGGGGCATGAGTAAGCTTCTCTTTAAGGCATTGGAAAGCAAGTTCTTGTGCTTCTCCCCACTTGAATCCGACTTCTTTCTTGATTACTTCAGTCAAGGGAGATGCAATGGTGCTGAAGTCTTTCACAAAGCGCCTATAGAAGCCAGCAAGTCCATGGAAGCTTCTTACTTCACTCACGGTCTTAGGGATTGGCCATTCTTGTATAGCCCTTACTTTCTCCGGATCAACTTTAACCCCATCTGCACCCACAATAAAACCTAAAAAGACCAAGTTATCTGTGCAGAATGTACATTTCTTAAGATTAGCATAAAGTTTTTCTTTTCTCAACACATCAAGAACAGTCTTAAGATGGTCTATATGCTCTTCTAGACTCTGACTGTAGATTAGGATATCATCAAAGTAAACTACCACAAACAAACCTATAAAGGACCTAAGCACATGGTTCATCAATCTCATGAAAGTACTAGGTGCATTAGTCAATCCAAAGGGCATAACTAACCACTCATATAACCCATGCTTAGTCTTAAAGGCAGTTTTCCACTCATCTCCTTCTTTCATCCTAATCTGATGATATCCACTCTTTAGATCTATCTTAGAAAAGATGCATGAACCATGTAATTCATCAAGCATATCATCTAATCTAGGAATAGGATGGCGATACTTCACTGTTATATTGTTGATTGCTCTACAATCAACACACATGCGCCAGCTCCATCTTTCTTGGGCACAAGCAGTACTGGAACAGCACAAGGGCTCATGCTCTCTCGGATATGCCCTTTCTCCATCAGTTCCTCCACTTGCCTTTGTAGTTCTTTGGTCTCAACCGGATTGGTTCTGTATGCTGGCCTGTTGGGGAGTGTAGAACCAGGCACAAAGTCAATTTGGTGTTCAATCCCTCGCACTGGTGGTAGTCCTTTGGGACTATCTTCTGGAAAAACATCTTGATATTCCTGCAAAAGAGACACAAGTTCACTCGGATACTCCGGTGCAATATCAGTAGTAGTCAAGAGTGATTCTTATAGATAAACAAAAGAATAGGAAGGTTAGAGCAGAGAGATCTTTTAACATCACCAGACTTGGCATAGAAGTTTAGTTGCTTTGTTGAATCAGCGGGTAGATCAATCTCTTTCTTCTTTTGTAGTTGGAGCTGATCAACCTGAACTTCCTTAGGAGTCATAGGCACAAGAACTGTCTTTCTCCCTTTAAACTCAAAGGTGTGCTTGTTGGCATACCCATCATGTATCACACGTCTATCTGATTGCCACGGCCTTCCAAGGAGAATGTGTCCAGCTTCCATAGGCAACACATCACATAGAATCTCATCTTCATATTTACCAATGGCTAAGGGAACAATAACCTGAGTAGAAACTCTCATCTCGCCCTCTTCATTGAGCCATTGGAGCCTATATGGTTTAGGATGCTTCTGGACCTTCAAACCCAACTTTTTAACCATAGTCTCACTCGCAACGTTGACACAACTGCCTCCATCCACAATAAGACTACAGACCTTTCCTTGCACTAGACATCTAGTATAGAAGAGATTCTCTCTTTGCTCCATCTCTTCGGTCTTGCTTTGAAGACTCAAGGTTCTTCTAGCAACTAGCAACCTTCCAGCGACCGGGTTGGCAACATACTCTTCTTCTGAACTGTGATCTTCTTCGGCCTCTGTCTCCTCATCAGTAGACTCATATTCTCCATTGTCATGTAGGATCATCACACGTTTGTTGGTGCACTCACTAGCGTAGTGTCCTCTTCCTTGGCACTTAAAACATTTAACATCTCTTGATCTTGTAGTAGAGGCTTCAGCTTTTCCTTTATCCTTGCTGAAAGAACTAGTAGGTTTGTCCTCATCCTTTTGATATGACTTGCTCTCTTTCTGGTGACTTGGCTTATCTTCCTTAGCACCTTGATACTTAGTTCCATAGTTGCCCCGAGAGTGACCCTTTCTCTTTACTTGTTGTTCCACTAGAATGGCTTTGTGTAGCATCTCCTCCATCTCCAAGTAGTGCTGCATCTCCACACTGTCTTGTATCTCACGGTTGAGTCCCCCAAGAAACCGTGCCATAGTAGCTTCTCTATCCTCAGATATGCAAGCTCTTAACATCAACAACTCCATCTCCTGATAGTATTCTTCGACTGTCCGTGAGCCTTGCGTGAGTTTTCTTAGCTTCTGATGGAGATCCCGGTGGTAATGGCTAGGCACAAATCTCTTGCGCATGAGAGCCTTCATTTCTGCCCAAGTCTCAACAGGAAATTCCCCATTGCGCCTTCTATTGGTGACTAGTTGATCCCACCAACTCAAAGCATAATCATAGAACTCAGTAACAGCAATTTGAATCTTCTTAGCTTCTGAATAACGCCGACAATTGAAGACTAGATCAATCTTCTTCTCCCATTCTAGATAAGCATCAGGATCGGCTTTGCCATGGAAAGGAGGTATCTTGATCTTAACTCCAGCAAGCTCATCTCTTTGATACCTACGCCCTTCATGGTCACGTCTAGATCTTCTACTGCTGTGTCTAGAGGAAGAGCTATGTCTAGAAGCCGAGCTGTGCCGTGCCCTATCTCTTTCATAAAAGTTATCAGTTTCTTGTGAACCAGCATGCTCTTGTCGTTCACGTCCATTCCTCCTAGGTGCTTGCTGATGATCAGTCGTTTGGTCTTGTCTACCAGGGGCTCTCTGATCGTATCTCTCATCCAGCAACTTTACCAAGTCTTCCATTACTTGTTTGGTGATAGCTTCTTGTAAGAGTTTGTTTCTTCTCATATACGTTGCATCATCTTCTTCAGTTCCCATTGTTTTCTGTTACACACAAAAGACTGAAACAAGTAAGTAGTTCCACGGGCAATTTGATTTATGATTCGAGATTCAATGAAAGAAACAATCGGAAACAATCAAACAAATCTCAAGCAACGCGGCAAACCAATACCGTGATCAACAAGTAAGGAATTCAAATCGATTTTATTGACACAATCAACTCAGATTTATCAGAAAAGGATTCGAGATTCAACAAGTGATGATTTGAGATTAAATAAAACTTGATCTACGGTTCTAGTAACAGATCGAATCACACGAACACAAGGAACTTTCGGATCAAGCAATCTAGTAACGTAATCGACAAGAATGTGAAAAGTTTTGTTCAAAACTTGATCAGAATCCTCAGATCTATCAATATTGAACCACGAAACAATAGATCTATCAATTCTATCAATGATACTAATCAGATCGAGTGAGAAACAACACGCAAATTCCAAATGATCAATGATATAAAACGATAACGAGTAGATCTTATGAACAAACAAAAGAGAAATCGAAACTCCCCTTCCAGAGTGCTCTGATACCACTTGATGAACTCCTAGGATGCGTCTCTGGATGGATCGGGATAGATCCTTGCATAAACGAGTCAAGGACTCAAGCTTATCAAGGTTTGTGGATCGATTGGTGACACAAGAGGCTGCGGAAAGGCTCCTTGATACTCCTAGGCTATAGATCGGATATGACACACCAAACTAAGGCCCTTAACACTGGATACTACACACCAGCAGACTGGATATTACACACCAGACACTTCAACAACTCGCAAAGCAAGAGAGAAGACACCAAAAAGGTTTTAAACAAAAGATAACTTCCATTAGAATGAGGGTTTGTGATACACTTAAATAGAGAGATCCTTGTACATGCACAAGGTCTCGAAAACATAAGAAAACATAAAGGAGAAGGCTCCACACGGTTTCAAAGTAATAACATAACACTTAGAGTAAAACATAATATAAGATAGATGATGAAGTCGGTCCAAGGTGCCTTAGGCCGAGTTGCATCCAAGATACATCAACTAGGAATGTGTAAGTGAACTTGATACCTCATTAAAAACCTTGATTAGAAAACCCATTGGGACAAAACTAATCAAGGGAAAAAGAGTATACCAAGCCACTTGCCTAGATGATGATCAGCTTGATGATAGGATCACCTGAATGGTGATGAGTGTGTCTTGGTGGCTCAAGCTTCTACCAAGACAGTCTTCTTGCTCCTTAGAGATCTTCAGTATGTTTCCAACAGCTTCCTTGAGTTTTCTTGTCATTGCACGAGTTATGGGACCTGTGGGAATGGCTAGGACATCTTCTTCTTCAGCTAGTGTATCCTCAGTCTCTCCTTCTCCATCTTTATCAACTAGCTGGTCCATGATCATATCACATGGCCAGTATACTCTCCACCATTATCAGACCTGAAAATCTTAATCTTGGCATTATACTGGTTAGAAACATATAATTGAAAGTTTCTAAATGCATCTAGAACCCTATCCTTTGTTTTAATTAGTGTTATCCAGGTGTATTTGGATTTCTCATCTATGAATGTGACAAAGTATTTGTAATTGTCCCTCGATAAGCATGGAGCAGTCCATACATCAGAATGAACAAGATCAAAGCATTTATCATAGATAGTAGTAGATCTTTTGAACACAGTCTTACAATGTTTTCCCAAAATACAAGCTTCACACTCATTATTTTTAAACATGACACCTGGTAACATTAAGCTTAAGGCTCTAACATGTGGATGTCATAGCCTAGAATGCCACAATGCACCTCTACTTAAAACGGAACTCAACAAGCAACTAGAACTAGAAATGAAAGAAAGGTCTTCAAGTAAATAAAGGTCTCCTTTGGTTACTCCTTGCCCAATCAACTTACTGCTTTCAATATCCTGAAATTTCACATCATTAGGACTGAAAATAACATTGCATTGAAGATCATTGGTACACCTCTTAACAGATAATAGATTAGAAGTAAACTCAGGCATGTACAAAGCTTTAGAATCCTTATTAAACAGTTTCAAGTCTCCTACACCTCTAATAGGAATTCTATCACCATTTGCAATCATTACATGTCCATGAGCCGGTTCTATGTTCTTTATAAGGCTATCATCACTTATCATATGGTGTGAAGCACCTGAATCAATAATCAATGGTTTTATTCCTTGAGCAATATGATTCCTAGGTGATTCTTTTACCATTTTCAGTTTATCAATGAGATCAAGCAATGTGGATTCATTTCTAGACATCCTATCAGCAGCAAAAGTTGTATATCTACCTTGTTCATTTCCCATTCTATCAAAGTTTCCTAGCAAGCTATCACAAGTTCTAGGCAACACATGAGCAGTATAAGAATAACCAAGGGCGTTACCAGACTCCTTAAGGGCTTTGATCAAGGCATCAATGTCTGACTTCTTGATCACCTCATGATCCATGTTCTTCACAGCTACTTGGTGGTGAGAGGTTAAGGCTCTTCCTTCACTTTCACCCGCAAGACCAGATGAGCCAGCTCCTGATGCGCCAGCTTCACTTGTCTCTGCAGAAAGGTGAGCTCTTCCCTCTCTCTCCTTGTTGAACTTGGCCGGCTTCAAATGGGGGTGTAGGATCCAGCACTGACTCCTCTTGTGTCCCGGCTTCTTGCAATGGTCACAGTTTCCACTGAACTTCCTTTCCTCTCCACGGTAAGCAGCCTTGTTTGCTTGGATTGCTTCAGCCTTGTTGGACAGAGCCATGTCTCCTTTCCCTCCAAACATACCAAGTGACCCCTCTTCCTTCTGAATTTGCGCACACACTTCCTCCATGGATGGAAGACTCGGCATCCTCAACATGTGCTTGATCACATCATTGAATGGAGGATCTAGTGTCAACAGCAATCCAAACACCTGATCCTGCTCCCTCCTCTCCATGAGTAGCTCTTGATCCGCGGTGCTTGGCCTCAATGATTCAAGCTCAGACCACAAGGATCTATACTTGCCCAAATGCTTGGTGAACTCTTCCCCATCTTGTACCAGTGTGTTGATGGCCTTCTTAATCTCAAACACACGGTTCAGATTGGTAACGTTCCCAAAGGTCTTCTGGAGTACCTCCCACAGGTGTTTTGGAGTCTCGCAGTAGCTGTAGGCCTCCAAGAGATGCTCTTCAAGAGACCCTTGTAGCACTGAAAGCACCATCAAGTCTTCTTGAATCCACTTCTTCTCGGCCGCAGCAACTTGATCTCCCACACCCTCATCTCCTTCTCCGTCTTTAGCCACTGGCTTGGTTGCATCATCCGTGATGTGACTCCACAGCCCTAGCCTCCCAATGGCTGTCTTCACCAGCCTTGACCACAACAGGTAGTTACTACCACCCTTCAACGCAACAGGAACCGTAATGACCTTGTAGTTTCCCTCCATCTTGCTTTGTTAGAACCGAAAAGAAAGTATGAACTAGTATGAACTGAAGCTGAAGAACACTCTAAATCTCAATACCAAAGCCAACCTGGCTCTGATACCATATGATTTTAGAGAGTTGAACAGGTATTGAGAGATTTAGAGAAAGATTAAAGTGAGATGAGATGATTTATGAAATGTAGAAGAGAAACATGATGAACTAGAGAGAGAATATGATGAACTCGTGTTAATCATTAATCAAGACAGAGTTTACAATATATAGAGAGAGACATTAGGGTATTCAGAAGCACTAAGCATGTGAGGTCAAGGATAAGGTTGCTTTAATTTGAATGTAAACCAATGGGGATGATCACACGCTTAAGGCATCTTTGGGTGAGACTCCTTTTGCCTTTACAGCCTGTGCCAGACTGTCAGGATAAGCCGCGGTCACTCTATCCATCCAAACAGTCATATCTTCTATGGTAAATCCCCTTTGGCCGTTTACCTCTCTTACCCGGGTAACTTCTCTTCTTGGCCGAGTTATGGATCGACCCGGACAGTACGGACGGTACGGCCAGTACGGCCTCTTGTACGGCCTGGTCGATCCCTAACCTTCCTTCCCTTTGCCTCCACATTCTCACATCCTTAACTCCCTAAGCCATCTTCTCACATATTGATCAACTCATTTCAACAAGTGTAACCTAATGCATTCATCTATTGTTGCATTTAAAAAAAAAAAAAAACTGAATTGATTGTCTTTGCTTGATTGTCTTGATTGTCTAGCTTGTTTCAAGTATCTTATATTATTGTGGCATTGGTGATCAAACAGGATGGATGATCTTGGTTTGATCCCAATGGGATGATCTGATCTTGCATTGAGTTGTGGTGGTGTTAGGTACACAAGGGAAGTGATACATGTAACTCGCCATCAACCAAGAATGTAGAGACAAAGGTCTTGTGCCATTACATATCATCACTTGGACATGTTAGTCCATAATCTACAGGAAGTGTAGTGTGATTGATTATGCAATGAGAGATGGCCATTGCATAATACCATTGGACATATCTAGTCCTTAGTCTACAGGAAGTGTAGCATGGGTCATTATGCAATGAGAGATGTGTCTTGTGAGACTCTCTATGGTGATTCAAACACCCTAATTCCTGGTTAAGGAAGAGAGAAAAACTCACAAGAAGAAAGCTATCATAAAAGATGATAGTTATTAGACCATGGAGATGCATAGGATCATCACAAGCTTAGCTCCTTCTAGTCTTGGTTCTAAGCTTGAGGGGGAGTCTTAATGCATATGATCCATGGTCAGTAACAAGTCTTTGCAAAGACTTCTACAAGGATCATCAACCGGACCAAGTCAGTGGCGTGTCTAGGCAAGAGGCTGTTCAGAGCAGTCTTGGCAAGTGAGGAAGAAGGCTCTCCATCAATGCGGCTTCAATGAGAGGTGATTGAGGAGAAGCTGATGAATCCATTCTGCCTTTCCAAGAAGTTGATGATGCCATGAAGATGGTGCATTGGCCGAGTTAGGAAACTCACAAAAACACAAGGGAAGTTCCCTTAGACTTTTTAAAAACTCTTTTCAATCCTTTTTCATTCATCTTAGTCATTGCTTGTGTTTGAAAAGATACTGAAAATGTTTATGATTGAACTGTGAGATTGTGTGCATCAATTGGGATGCAGGATATTCATTTTGTTGGTGTTGATAGGTACTGATGCACCTTTGGGATAATGTATCAGGTACCATTGCTTGAGCCTCACTAAAGATGTTCCGGGTCATCTCTTAGCTTCTCTAAAGAGGCTGTGAAGTTAGTTGAGAGGGGGAGATTCCAAACCTGGTCGATGAAGAGGGCAAGCCGTGTGTGAAGTGTTGATCAGTCTCACTAGTGTTTGAAGATGATATGGTCGTGTCCTAGCTTCTCTAAGATGGCTGTGAAGTCAGTTGAGAGGGGGAGACTTCAAACCGGTTCCATGAAGAGGTGAAGCTGAGTTGTTTAGTGCACAAGGTCTTGATGAGTTGCTGCACCAGTTTAGGCCGTGATCCAGAACTTCTTGTGTCCAACCACACTGGTTCTAAGGCACAAGAGTTCACTGGCCAATCCCTAGGCTTTGGAGAGCTCTACTCTTTTTCCCTTGCAAGGTTTTGTCCCAATGGGTTTTCCTTGTAAGGTTTTTAATGAGGGAGACTCTTCAGAGTTCCAAGCTTGGCTTAGGATCTCCTAAAGTCAAGCTTGAGGGGGAGTGTTGAACTGAAGAGAAGATAGAGCTTGTACAATAATAGGGCAAGCTCTAGAAGATGTCCAGAAGAGTTCAATCAAGCTTTAGGAGTGTTCTGAAGTAGTTATCTTGTGAAGTTAAGTCTAGGAAAGACTTAGACTGATCATGTGAAGGCCTTGGAGGAGTTAGAGAGAAGATGGCAGAGTGTGCAAATATAGGGCTCAAAGTGTACCTGATAACCCAATCCGTACACTCCCCTAATGAAGACTTGTATCACAAGGTATGAAGAAGAGTGTTGGTGCAAAGTGTGGGCGTGAGATACTTGATCTCTTATGACCGTGGGAGTTATGGGAAAGCAAGGGAATATTCCAAGAGGATCAGTGTGAGCTGGATGTGCAAGCTGGAAAGGTAAAGGTGCTTTACCTTTACAGCAAAACCAATCTCCTCCTTTCATTCAAAAGAAGCAATCTGAGCCTTCTATTTGAATCAAGTCGCCAGCTAGCACCAGCAACATCAAAGACCAGTCTTCTCTCATCCTTACCATCCATTCTATCATTTATTTACAGCCTTAGGATCTAGGTTTATGATATAAGTTGTGTAAAGGCATATATAAGCCTCTTATGATCATTTTGTAACCTTTAAGTGAGTAAAGGGGATTTCCCCTTCTCCTTCCTAAGTCTTTGGTTACTTTGAATCTCCTAATCTCTATTCTCTGGTTACTTAATCTTTCAGTCTCTCTAATCTCTCAATCTCTCACTCAAAGTCTCTTAATCTCACGCCATTCTTATTCTTCCATTAGTCTCTCTTTTATTCTCTTCCATTGTGGACACAAGACTCAGTCCCAACCTGTGGAGGTTGATTCATCACGCCCACACACAACCTGTGCTCTGATTGATTGGAACGACAAATAAGCTGTCCTATTCCCAAACTGGGAACCTGGAATCACCTGATTTGAAAGTGGGATAACTTCTTCTTGCCAACTCCTATGAGATTTATTCAACTTCCTGGTGATTCTCCACCACTTTATGTATCCAAATCAAGCTTCTCACAAAGAGATTCATCCTGATTTTATTGGAACGACCAATAAGCGGTCCTATTCCCAAACTGGGAAACTGGAATCACCTGATTTGAAAGTGGGATAACTTCTTCTTGCCAACTCCTATGAGATTTATTCAACTTCCTGGTGATTCTCCACCACTTTATGTATCCAAATCAATCTTCTTTCAAAGAGATTCATCCAGGTTTGATTGGAACGACAAATAAGCTGTCCAATTCCCAAACTGGGAAACTGGAATCACCTGATTTGAAAGTGGGATAACTTCTTCATCCCAACTCCTATGAGATTTATTCAACTTCCTAGTGATTCTCCACCACTTTATGTATCCAAATCAAGCTTCTCACAAAGTGATTCATCCTGGTGTGATTGGAACGACGAAGAAGCTGTGCTATTCCCAAACTGGGAAACTGGAATCACCTGATTTGAAAGTGGGATAACTTCTTCTTGCCAACTCCTATGAGATTTATTCAACTTCCTGGTGATTCTCCACCACTTTATGTATCCAAATCAAGCTTCTCACAAAGAGATTCATCCTGATTTGATTGGAACGACCAATAAGCGGTCCTATTCCCAAACTGGGAAACTGGAATCACCTGATTTGAAAGTGGGATAACTTCTTCATCCCAACTTCTATGAGATTTATTCAACTTCCTGGTGATTCTCTACCACTTTATGTATCCAAATCAAGCTTCTCACAAAGTGATTCATCCTGGTTTAATTGGAACGACGAAGAAGCTGTGCTATTCCCAAACTTGGAAACTGGAATCACCTGATTTGAAAGTGGGATAACGTCTTCTTGCCAACTCCTATGAGCTTTATTCAACTTCCTGGTGATTCTCCACCACTTTATGTATCCAAATCAATCTTCTCTCAAAGAGATTCATCCAGGTTTGATTGGAACGACAAATAAGCTGTCCAATTCCCAAACTGGGAACCTGGAATCACCTGATTTGAAAGTGGGATAACTTCTTCTTGCCAACTCCTATGAGATTTATTCAACTTCCTGGTGATTCTCCACCACTTTATGTATCCAAATCAATCTTCTCTCAAAGAGATTCATCCAGGTTTGATTGGAACGACAAATAAGCTGTCCAATTCCCAAACTGGGAAACTGGAATCACCTGATTTGAAAGTGGGATAACTTCTTCATCCCAACTCCTATGAGATTTATTCAACTTCCTGGTGATTCTCCACCACTTTATGTATCCAAATCAAGCTTCTCACAAAGTGATTCATCCTGGTTTAATTGGAACGACGAAGAAATTGTGCTATTCCCAAAGTGGGAAACTGGAATCACCTGATTTGAAAGTGGGATAACTTCTTCTTGCCAACTCCTATGAGATTTATTCAACTTCCTGGTGATTCTCCACCACTTTATGTATCCAAATCAAGCTTCTCACAAAGAGATTCATCCAGGTTTGATTGGAACGACAAATAAGCTGTCCTATTCCCAAACTGGGAAACTGGAATCACCTGATTTGAAAGTGGGATAACTTCTTCATCCCAACTCCTATGAGATTTATTCAACTTCCTGGTGATTCTCCACCACTTTATGTATCCAAATCAAGCTTCTCACAAAGTGATTCATCCTGGTGTGATTGGAACGACGAAGAAGCTGTGCTATTCCCAAACTGGGAAACTGGAATCACCTGATTTGAAAGTGGGATAACTTCTTCTTGCCAACTCCTATGAGATTTATTCAACTTCCTGGTGATTCTCCACCACTTTATGTATCCAAATCAAGCTTCTCACAAAGAGAGTCATCCTGATTTGATTGGAACGACGAATAAGCGGTCCTATTCCCAAACTGGGAAATTGGAATCACCTGATTTGAAAGTGGGATAACTTCTTCTTGCCAACTCATATGAGATTTATTCAACTTCCTGGTGATTCTACACCACTTTATGTATCCAAATCAAGCTTCTCACAAAGAGATTCATCCAGGTTTGATTGGAACGACAAATAAGCTGTCCTATTCCCAAACTGGGAACCTGGAATCACCTGATTTGAAAGTGGGATAACTTCTTCTTGCCAACTCCTATGAGATTTATTCAACTTCCTGGTGATTCTCCACCACTTTATGTATCCAAATCAAGATTCTCACAAAGAGATTCATCCTGATTTGATTGGAACGACCAATAAGCGGTCCTATTCCCAAACTGGGAAATTGGAATCACCTGATTTGAAAGTGGGATAACTTCTTCTTGCCAAATCCTATGAGATTTATTCAACTTCCTGGTGATTTTCCACCACTTTGTGTATCCAAATCAAGCTTATCACAAAGAGATTCATCCAGGTTTGATTGGAACGACGAATAAGCTGTCCTATTCCCAAACTGGAAAACTGGAATCACCTGATTTGAATGTGGGATAACTTCTTCATCCCAACTCCTATGAGATTTATTCAACTTCCTGGTTATTCTCCACCACTTTATGTATCCAAATCAAGCTTCTCACAAAGTGATTCATCCTGGTTTAATTGGAACGACGAAGAAGTTGTGCTATTCCCAAACTGGGAAACTGGAATCACCTGATTTGAAAGTGGGATAACTTCTTCTTGCCAACTCCTATGAGATTTATTCAACTTCCTGGTGATTCTCCACCACTTTATATATCCAAATCAAGCTTCTCACAAAGAGATTCATCCAGGTTTGATTGGAACGACAAATAAGCTGTCCTATTCCCAAACTGGGAAACTGGAATCACCTGATTTGAAAGTGGGATAACTTCTTCATCCCAACTCCTATGAGATTTATTCAACTTCCTGGTGATTCTCCACCACTTTATGTATCCAAATCAAGCTTCTCACAAAGTGATTCATCCTGGTGTGATTGGAACGACGAAGAAGCTGTGCTATTCCCAAACTGGGAAACTGGAATCACCTGATTTGAAAGTGGGATAACTTCTTCTTGCCAACTCCTATGAGATTTATTCAACTTCCTGGTGATTCTCCACCACTTTATGTATCCAAATCAAGCTTCTCACAAAGAGAATCATCCTGATTTGATTGGAACGACGAATAAGCGGTCCTATTCCCAAACAGGGAAATTGGAATCACCTGATTTAAAAGTGGGATAACTTCTTCTTGCCAACTCCTATGAGATTTATTCAACTTCCTGGTGATTCTACACCACTTTATGTATCCAAATCAAGCTTCTCACAAAGAGATTCATCCAGGTTTGATTGGAACGACAAATAAGCTGTCCTATTCCCAAACTGGGAACCTGGAATCACCTGATTTGAAAGTGGGATAACTTCTTCTTGCCAACTCCTATGAGATTTATTCAACTTCCTGGTGATTCTCCACCACTTTATGTATCCAAATCAAGCTTCTCACAAAGAGAGTCATCCTGATTTGATTGGAACGACGAATAAGCGGTCCTATTCCCAAACTGGGAAATTGGAATCACCTGATTTGAAAGTGGGATAACTTCTTCTTGCCAACTCCTATGAGATTTATTCAACTTCCTGGTGATTCTACACCACTTTATGTATCCAAATCAAGCTTCTCACCAAGAGATTCATCCAGGTTTGATTGGAACGACAAATAAGCTGTCCTATTCCCAAACTGGGAACCTGGAATCACCTGATTTGAAAGTGGGATAACTTCTTCTTGCCAACTCCTATGAGATTTATTCAACTTCCTGGTGATTCTCCACCACTTTATGTATCCAAATCAAGCTTCTCACAAATAGATTCATCCTGATTTGATTGGAACGACCAATAAGCGGTCATATTCCCAAACTGGGAAATTGGAATCACCTGATTTGAAAGTGGGATAACTTCTTCTTGCCAACTCCTATGAGATTTATTCAACTTCCTGGTGATTCTCCACCACTTTGTGTATCCAAATCAAGCTTATCACAAAGAGATTCATCCAGGTTTGATTGGAACGACGAATAAGCTGTCCTATTCCCAAACTGGGAAACTGGAATCACCTGATTTGAATGTGGGATAACTTCTTCATCCCAACTTCTATGAGATTTATTCAACTTCCTGGTGATTCTCTACCACTTTATGTATCCAAATCAAGCTTCTCACAAAGTGATTCATCGTGGTTTAATTGGAACGACGAAGAAGCTGTGCTATTCCCAAACTTGGAAACTGGAATCACCATATTTGAAAGTGGGATAACTTCTTCTTGCCAACTCCTATGAGATTTATTCAACTTCCTGGTGATTCTCCACCACTTTATGTATCCAAATCAATCTTCTCACAAAGAGATTCATTCAGGTTTGATTGGAACGACAAATAAGCTGTCCAATTCCCAAACTGGGAAACTGGAATCACCTGATTTGAAAGTGGGATAACTTCTTCATCCCAACTCCTATGAGATTTATTCAACTTCCTGGTGATTCTCCAACACTTTATGTATCCAAATCAAGCTTCTCACAAAGAGATCCTTCCAGGTTTGATTGGAACGACAAATAAGCTGTCCTATTCCACAACTTGGAAACTGGAATCACCTGATTTGAAAGTGGGATAACTTCTTCATCCCAACTCCTATGAGATTTATTCAACTTCTTGGTGATTCTCCACCACTTTATATATCCAAATCAAGCTTCTCACAAAGTGATTTATCCTGGTTTGATTGGAACGACGAAGAAGCTGTGCTATTCCCAAACTGGGAAACTGGAATCACCTGATTTGAAAGCGGGATAACTTCTTCTTGCCAACTCCTATGAGATTTATTCAACTTCCTGGTGATTCTACACCACTTTATGTATCCAAATCAAGCTTCTCTCAAAGAGATTCATCCAGGTTTGATTGGAACGACAAATAAGCTGTCCTATTCCCAAACTGGGAAACTGGAATCACCTGATTTGAAAGTGGGATAACTTCTTCATCCCAACTCCTATGAGAGTTATTCAACTTCCTGGTGATTCTCCACCACTTTATGTATCCAAATCAAGCTTCTCACAAAGTGATTCATCCTGTTTTGATTGGAACGACGAAGAAGCTGTGCTATTCCCAAACTGGGAAACCGGAATCACCTGATTTGAAAAGTGGGATAACTTCTTCATCCCAACTCCTATGAGATTTTTTCAACTTCCTGGTGATCCTGCACCACTTTATGTATCCAAATCAAGCTTCTCACAAAGTAATTCATCCTGGTTTGATTGGAACGACGAAGAAGTTGTGCTATTCCCAAACTGGGAAACTGGAATCACCTGATTTGAAAGTGGGATCACTTCTTCTTGCCAACACCTATGAGATTTATTCAACTTCCTGGTGATTCTCCACCACTTTATGTATCCAAATCAAGCTTATCACAAAGTGGTTCATCCTGTTTTGATTGGAACGACGAATAAGCTGCCCTATTCCCAAACTGGGAAACTGGAATCACCTGATTTGAAAGTGGGATAACTTCTTCATCCCAACTCCTATGAGATTTTTTCAACTTCCTGGTGATCCTGCACCACTTTATGTATCCAAATCAAGCTTCTCACAAAGTAATTCATCCTGGTTTGATTGGAACGACGAAGAAGTTGTGCTATTCCCAAACTGGGAAACTGGAATCACCTGATTTGAAAGTGGGATCACTTCTTCTTGCCAACACCTATGAGAGTTATTCAACTTCCTGGTGATTCTCCACCACTTTATGTATCCAAATCAAGCTTATCACAAAGTGATTCATCCTGTTTTGATTGGAACGACGAATAAGCTGCCCTATTCCCAAACAGGGAAACTGGAATCACCTGATTTGAAAGTGGGATAACTTCTTCATCCCAACTCCTATGAGATTTATTCAACATCCTGGTGATTCTCCACCACTTTAAGTATCCAAATGAAGCTTCTCACAAAGAGATTCATCCAGGTGTGATTGGAACGACAAATAAGCTGTCCTATTCCCAAACTGGGAAACTGGAATCACCTGATTTGAAAGTGGGATAACTTCTTTTTGCCAACTCCTATGAGATTTATTCAACTTCCTGGTGATTCTCCACAACTTTATGTATCCAAATCAAGTTTCTCACATAGAGATTCATCCTGATTTGATTGGAACGACAAATAAGCGGTCCTATTCCCAAAATTGGAAACTGGAATCACCTTATTTGAAAGTGGGATAACTTCTTCATCCCAACTCCTATGAGAGTTATTCAACTTCCTGGTGATTCTCCACCACTTTATGTATCCAAATCAAGCTTCTCACAAAGTGATTCATCCTGGTTTGATTGGAACGACGAAGAAGCTGTGCTATTCCCAAACTGGGAAACCGGAATCACCTGATTTGAAAAGTGGGATAACTTCTTCTTGCCAACTCCTATGAGGTTTATTCAACTTCCTGGTGATTCTCCACCACTTTATGTATCCAAATCAAGCTTCTCACAAAGAGATTCATCCAGGTTTGATTGGAACGACGAATAAGCTGTCCAATTCCCAAACTGGGAAACTGAAATCACCTGATTTGAAAGTTGGATAACTTCTTCATCCCAACTCCTATGAGAGTTATTCAACTTCCTGGTGATTCTCCACCACTTTATGTATCCAAATCAAGCTTCTCACAAAGTGATTCATCCTGGTTTGATTGGAACGACGAAGAAGCTGTCCTATTCCCAAACTGGGAAACTGGAATCACCTGATTTGAGAGTGGGATCACTTCTTCTTGCCAACACCTATGAGATTTATTCAACTTCCTGGTGATTCTCCACCACTTTATGTTTCCAAATCAAGCTTATCACAAAGAGATTCATCCAGGTTTGATTGGAACGACGAATAAGCTGTCCTATTCCCAAACTGGAAAACTAGAATCACCTGATTTGAAAGTGGGATAACTTCTTCATCCCAACTCCTATGAGATTTATTCAACTTCCTGGTGATTCTCCACCACTTTATGTATCCAAATCAAGCTTATCACAAAGAGATCCTTCCAGGTTTGATTGGAACGACAAAGAAGCTGTCCTATTCCCAACTGGGAAACTGGAATCACCTGATTTGAAAGTGGGATAACTTCTTCATCCCAACTCCTATGAGATTTATTCAACTTTCTGGTGATTCTCCACCACTTTATGTATCCAAATCAAGCTTCTCACAAAGTGATTCATCCTGGTTTGATTGGAACGACGAAGAAGCTGTGCTATTCCCAAACTGGGAAACTGGAATCACCTGATTTGAAAGTGGGATAACTTCTTCTTGCCAACTCCTATGAGATTTTTTCAACTTCCTGGTGATTCTCCACCAATTTAAGTATCCAAATCAAGCTTCTCACAAAGAGATTCATCCAGGTGTGATTGGAACGACAAATAAGCTGTCCTATTCCCAAACTGGGAAACTGGAATCACCTGATTTGAAAGTGGGATAACTTCTTCATCCCAACTCCTATGAGATTTATTCAACTTCCTGGTGATTCTCCACCACTTTATGTATCCAAATCAAGCTTCTCACAAAGTGATTCATCCTGGTTTGATTGGAACGACGAAGAAGCTGTGCTATTCCCAAACTGGGAAACTGGAATCACCTGATTTGAAAGTGGAATAACTTCTTCTTGCCAACTCCTATGAGATTTATTCAACTTCCTGGTGATTCTCCACCACTTTATGTATCCAAATCAAGCTTCTCACTAAGTGATTCATCCTGGTTTGATTGGAACGACGAAGAAGCTGTGCTATTCCCAAACTGGGAAACTGAAATCACCTGATTTGAAAGTGGGATAACTTCTTCATCCCAACTCCTATGAGATTTATTCAACTTCCTGGTGATTCTCCACCACTTTATGTATCCAAATCAAGCTTCTCACAAAGAGATTCATCCTGGTTTGATTGGAACGACAAATAAGCTGTCCTATTCCCAAACTGGGAAACTGGAATCACCTGATTTGAAAGTGGGATAACTTCTTCATCCAACTCCTATGAGATTTATTCAACTTCCTGGTGATTCTTCACCACTTTATGTATCCAAATCAAGCTTCTCATCAAGTGATTCATCCTGGTTTGATTGGAACGACGAAGAAGCTGTGGTATTCCCAAACTGGGAAACTGGAATCACCTTATTTGAAAGTGGGATAACTTCTTCATCCCAACTCCTATGAGATTTATTCAACTTCCTGGTGATTCTCCACCACTTTATGTATCCTAATAAAGCTTTTCACAAAGTGATTCATCCTTGTTTGATTGGAACGACGAAGAAGCTGTCCTATTCCCAAACTGGGAAACTGGAATCACCTGATTTGAAAGTGGGATAACTTCTTCATCCCAACTCCTATGAGATGTATTCAACTTCCTGGTGATTTTTCACCACTTTATGTATCCAAATCAAGCTTCTCATCAAGTGATTCATCCTGGTTTGATTGGAACGACGAAGAAGCTGTGCTATTCCCAAACTGGGAAACTAGAATCACCTTATTTGAAAGTGGGATAACTTCTTCATCCCAACTCCTATGAGATTTATTCAACTTCCTGGTGATTCTCCACCACTTTATGTATCCAAATCAAGCTTCTCACAAAGTGATTCATCCTGGTTTGATTGGAATGACGAAAAAGCTGTCCTATTCCCAAACTGGGAAACTGGAATCACCTGATTTGAAAGTGGGATAACTTCTTCTTCCCAACTCCTATGAGATTTATTCAACTTCCTGGTGATTCTCCACCACTTTATGTATCCAAATCAAGCTTCTCACAAAGTGATTCATCCTGGTTTGATTGGAACGACGAAGAAGCTGTGCTACCAAACTGGGAAACTGGAATCACCTGATTTGAAAGTGGGATAACTTCTTCATCCCAACTCCTATGAGATTTATTCAACTTCCTGGTGATTCTCCACCACTTTATGTATCCAAACCAAGCTTCTCACAAAGTGATTCATCCTGGTTTGATTGGAACGACGAAGAAGCTGTCCTATTCCCAAACTGGGAAACTGGAATCACCTGATTTGAAAGTGGGATAACTTCTTCTTGCCAACTCCTATGAGATTTATTCAACTTCCTGGTGATTCTCCACCACTTTATGTATCCAAATCAAGCTTCTCACAAAGAGATTCATCCAGGTTTGATTGGAACGACAAATAAGCTGTCCTATTCCCAAACTGGGAAACTGGAATCACCTGATTTGAAAGTGGGATAACTTCTTCATCCCAACTCCTATGAGATTTATTCAACTTCCTGGTGATTCTCCACCACTTTATGTATCCAAACAAGCTTCTCACAAAGTGATTCATCCTGGTTTGATTGGAACGACGAAGAAGAAGCTGTGCTATTCCCAAACTGGGAAACTGGAATCACCTGATTTGAAAGTGGGATAACTTCTTCTTGCCAACTCCTATGAGATTTATTCAACTTCCTGGTGATTCTCCACCACTTTATGTATCCAAATCAAGCTTCTCACAAAAGAGATTCATCCTGGTTTGATTGGAACGACGAATAAGTCCTATTCCCAAACTGGGAAACTGGAATCACCTGATTTGAAAGTGGGATAACTTCTTCTTGCCAACTCCTATGAGATTTATTCAACTTCCTGGTGATTCTCCACCACTTTATGTATCCAAATCAAGCTTCTCACAAAGTGATTCATCCTGTTTGATTGGAACGACGAATAAGCTGTCCTATTCCCAAACTGGGAAACTGGAATCACCTGATTTGAAAGTGGGATAACTTCTTCATCCCAACTCCTATGAGATTTATTCAACTTCCTGGTGATTCTCCACCACTTTATGTATCCAAATCAAGCTTCTCACAAAGTGATTCATCCTGGTTTGATTGGAACGACGAAGAAGCTGTGTTATTCCCAAACTGGGAAACTGGAATCACCTGATTTGAAAGTGGGATAACTTCTTCATCCCAACTCCTATGAGATTTATTCAACTTCCTCGTGATTCTCCAGCACTTTATGTATCCAAATCAAGCTTCTCACAAAGAGATTCATCCTGGCTTGATTGGAACGACGAAGAAGCTGTGCTATTCCCAAACTGGGAAACTGGAATCACCTGATTTGAAAGTGGGATAACTTCTTCATCCAACTCCTATGAGATTTATTCAACTTCCTGGTGATTCTCCACCACTTTATGTATCCAAATCAAGCTTCTCACAAAGTGATTCATCCTGGTTTGATTGGAACGACGAAGAAGCTGTGCTATTCCCAAACTGGGAAACTGGAATCACCTGATTTGAAAGTGGGATAACTTCTTCTTGCCAACTCCTATGAGATTTATTCAACTTCCTGGTGATTCTCCACCACTTTATGTATCCAAATCAAGCTTCTCACAAAGTGATTCATCCTGGTTTGATTGGAACGACGAATAAGCTGTCCTATTCCCAAACTGGGAAACTGGAATCACCTGATTTGAAAGTGGGATAACTTCTTTTTGCCAACTCCTATGAGATTTATTCAACTTCCTGGTGATTCTCCACCACTTTATGTATCCAAATCAAGCTTCTCACAAAGTGATTCATCCTGGTTTGATTGGAACGACGAAGAAGCTGTGCTATTCCCAAACTGGGAAACTGGAATCACCTGATTTGAAAGTGGGATAACTTCTTCTTGCCAACTCCTATGAGATTTATTCAACTTCCTGGTGATTCTCCACCACTTTATGTATCCAAATCAAGCTTCTCACAAAGAGATTCATCCTGGTTTGATTGGAACGACGAATAAGCGGTGTCCTATTCCCAAACTGGGAAACTGGAATCACCTGATTTGAAAGTGGGATAACTTCTTCTTGCCAACTCCTATGAGATTTATTCAACTTCCTGGTGATTCTCCACCACTTTATGTATCCAAATCAAGCTTCTCACAAAGTGATTCATCCTGGTTTGATTGGAACGACGAAGAAGCTGTGCTATTCCCAAACTGGGAAACTGGAATCACCTGATTTGAAAGTGGGATAACTTCTTCATCCCAACTCCTATGAGATTTATTCAACTTCCTGGTGATTCTCCACCACTTTATGTATCCAAATCAAGCTTCTCACAAAGTGATTCATCCTGGTTTGATTGGAACGACGAATAAGCTGTCCTATTCCCAAACTGGGAAACTGGAATCACCTGATTTGAAAGTGGGATAACTTCTTCTTGCCAACTCCTATGAGATTTATTCAACTTCCTGGTGATTCTCCACCACTTTATGTATCCAAATCAAGCTTCTCACAAAGAGATTCATCCTGGTTTGATTGGAACGACAAATAAGCTGTCCTATTCCCAAACTGGGAAACTGGAATCACCTGATTTGAAAGTGGGATAACTTCTTCATCCCAACTCCTATGAGATTTATTCAACTTCCTGGTGATTCTCCACCACTTTATGTATCCAAATCAAGCTTCTCACAAAGAGATTCATCCTGGTTTGATTGGAACGACGAATAAGCTGTCCTATTCCCAAACTGGGAAACTGGAATCACCTGATTTGAAAGTGGGATAACTTCTTCTTGCCAACTCCTATGAGATTCATTCAACTTCCTGGTGATTCTCCACACACTTTATGTATCCAAATCAAGCTTCTCACAAAGTGATTCATCCTGTTTGATTGGAACGAGAATAAGCTGTCCTATTCCCAAACTGGGAAACTGGAATCACCTGATTTGAAAGTGGGATAACTTCTTTTTGCCAACTCCTATGAGATTTATTCAACTTCCTGGTGATTCTCCACCACTTTATGTATCCAAATCAAGCTTCTCACAAAGTGATTCATCCTGGTTTGATTGGAACGACGAAGAAGCTGTCCTATTCCCAAACTGGGAAACTGGAATCACCTGATTTGAAAGTGGGATAACTTCTTCTTGCCAACTCCTATGAGATTTATTCAACTTCCTGGTGATTCTCCACCACTTTATGTATCCAAATCAAGCTTCTCACAAAGAGATTCATCCTGGTTTGATTGGAACGACAAATAAGCTGTCCTATTCCCAAACTGGGAAACTGGAATCACCTGATTTGAAAGTGGGATAACTTCTTCATCCCAACTCCTATGAGATTTATTCAACTTCCTGGTGATTCTCCACCACTTTATGTATCCAAATCAAGCTTCTCACAAAGTGATTCATCCTGGTTTGATTGGAACGACGAAGAAGCTGTGCTATTCCCAAACTGGGAAACTGGAATCACCTGATTTGAAAGTGGGATAACTTCTTTTGCCAACTCCTATGAGATTTATTCAACTTCCTGGTGATTCTCCACCACTTTATGTATCCAAATCAAGCTTCTCACAAAGTGATTCATCCTGGTTTGATTGGAACGACGAAGAAGCTGTGCTATTCCCAAACTGGGAAACTGGAATCACCTGATTTGAAAGTGGGATAACTTCTTCATCCCAACTCCTATGAGATTTATTCAACTTCCTGGTGATTCTCCACCACTTTATGTATCCAAATCAAGCTTCTCACAAAGAGATTCATCCTGGTTTGATTGGAACGACGAATAAGCTGTCCTATTCCCAAACTGGGAAACTGGAATCACCTGATTTGAAAGTGGGATAACTTCTTCTTGCCAACTCCTATGAGATTTATTCAACTTCCTGGTGATTCTCCACCCTTTATGTATCCAAATCAAGCTTCTCACAAAGAGATTCATCCTGGTTTGATTGGAACGACAAATAAGCTGTCCTATTCCCAAACTGGGAAACTGGAATCACCTGATTTGAAAGTGGGATAACTTCTTCATCCCAACTCCTATGAGATTTATTCAACTTCCTGGTGATTCTCCACCACTTTATGTATCCAAACAAGCTTCTCACAAAGTGATTCATCCTGGTTTGATTGGAACGACAAAAGCTGTCCTATTCCCAAACTGGGAAACTGGAATCACCTGATTTGAAAGTGGGATAACTTCTTCTTGCCAACTCCTATGAGATTTATTCAACTTCCTGGTGATTCTCCACCACTTTATGTATCCAAATCAAGCTTATCACAAAGTGATTCATCCAGGTTTGATTGGAACGACAAATAAGCGGTCCTATTCACAAACTGGGAAACTGGAATCACCTGATTTGAAAGTGGGATAACTTCTTCTTGCCAACTCCTATGAGATTTATTCAACTTCCTGGTGATTCTCCACCACTTTATGTATCCAAACCAAGCTTCTCACAAAGTGATTCATCCTGGTTTGATTGGAACGACGAAGAAGCTGTGCTATTCCCAAACTGGGAAACTGGAATCACCTGATTTGAAAGTGGGATAACTTCTTCATCCCAACTCCTATGAGATTTATTCAACTTCCTGGTGATTCTCCACCACTTTATGTATCCAAATCAAGCTTCTCACAAAGAGATTCATCCTGATTTGATTGGAACGACGAATAAGCTGTCCTATTCCCAAACTGGGAAACTGGAATCACCTGATTTGAAAGTTGGATAACTTCTTCTTGCCAACTCCTATGAGATTTATTCAACTTCCTGGTGATTCTCCACCACTTTATGTATCCAAATCAAGCTTCTCACAAAGTGATTCATCCAGGTTTGATTGGAACGACAAATAAGCTGTCCTATTCCCAAACTGGGAAACTGGAATCACCTGATTTGAAAGTGGGATAACTTCTTCATCCCAACTCCTATGAGATTTATTCAACTTCCTGGTGATTCTCCACCACTTTATGTATCCAAATCAAGCTTCTCACAAAGTGATTCATCCTGGTTTGATTGGAACGACGAAGAAGCTGTGCTATTCCCAAACTGGGAAACTGGAATCACCTGATTTGAAAGTGGGATAACTTCTTCATCCCAACTCCTATGAGATTTATTCAACTTCCTGGTGATTCTCCACCACTTTATGTATCCAAACCAAGCTTCTCACAAAGTGATTCATCCTGGTTTGATTGGAACGACGAAGAAGCTGTGCTATTCCCAAACTTGGAAACTGGAATCACCTGATTTGAAAGTGGGATAACTTCTTCTTGCCAACTCCTATGAGATTTATTCAACTTCCTGGTGATTCTCCACCACTTTATGTATCCAAATCAAGCTTCTCACAAAGAGATTCATCCTGATTTGATTGGACCGACGAGAAGCGGTCCTATTCCCAAACTGGGAAACTGGAATCACCTGATTTGAAAGTGGGATAACTTCTTTTTGCCAACTCCTATGAGATTTATTCAACTTCCTGGTGATTCTCCACCACTTTATGTATCCAAATCAAGCTTCTCACAAAGTGATTCATCCTGGTTTGATTGGAACGACGAAGAAGCTGTGCTATTCCCAAACTGGGAAACTGGAATCACCTGATTTGAAAGTGGGATAACTTCTTCATCCCAACTCCTATGGGATTTATTCAACTTCCTGGTGATTCTCCACCACTTTATGTATCCAAATCAAGCTTCTCACAAAGAGATTCATCCTGATTTGATTGGAACGACGAATAAGGGGTCCTATTCCCAAACTGGGAAACTGGAATCACCTGATTTGAAAGTTGGATAACATCTTCTTGCCAACTCCTATGAGATTTATTCAACTTCCTGGTGATTCTCCACCACTTTATGTATCCAAACCAAGCTTCTCACAAAGTGATTCATCCTGGTTTGATTGGAACGACGAAGAAGCTGTGCTATTCCCAACTGGGAAACTGGAATCACCTGATTTGAAAGTGGGATACTTTTCATCCCAACTCCTATGAGATTTATTCAACTTCCTGGTGATTCTCCACCACTTTATGTATCCAAATCAAGCTTCTCACAAAGAGATTCATCCAGGTTTGATTGGAACGGAAATAAGCTGTCCTATTCCCAAACTGGGAAACTGGAATCACCTGATTTGAAAGTGGGATAACTTCTTCTTGCCAACTCCTATGAGATTTATTCAACTTCCTGGTGATTCTCCACCACTTTATGTATCCAAATCAAGCTTCTCACAAAGAGATTCATCCTGGTTTGATTGGAACGACGAATAAGCTGTCCTATTCCCAAACTGGGAAACTGGAATCACCTGATTTGAAAGTGGGATATTCTTTTTTGCCAACTCCTATGAGATTTATTCAACTTCCTGGTGATTCTCCACCACTTTATGTATCCAAATCAAGCTTCTCACAAAGTGATTCATCCTGGTTTGATTGGAACGACGAAGAAGCTGTGCTATTCCCAAACTGGGAAACTGGAATCACCTGATTTGAAAGTGGGATAACTTCTTCATCCCAACTCCTATGAGATTTATTCAACTTCCTGGTGATTCTCCACCACTTTATGTATCCAAATCAAGCTTCTCACAAAGAGATTCATCCTGATTTGATTGGAACGACGAATAAGCTGTGCTATTCCCAAACTTGGAAACTGGAATCACCTGATTTGAAAGTGGGATAACTTCTTCTTGCCAACTCCTATGAGATTTATTCAACTTCCTGGTGATTCTCCACCACTTTATGTATCCAAATCAAGCTTCTCACAAAGAGATTCATCCTGATTTGATTGGAACGATGAATAAGCGGTCCTATTCCCAAACTGGGAAACTGGAATCACCTGATTTGAAAGTGGGATAACTTCTTTTTGCCAACTCCTATGAGATTTATTCAACTTCCTGGTGATTCTCCACCACTTTATGTATCCAAATCAAGCTTCTCACAAAGTGATTCATCCTGGTTTGATTGGAACGACGAAGAAGCTGTGCTATTCCCAAACTGGGAAACTGGAATCACCTGATTTGAAAGTGGGATAACTTCTTCATCCCAACTCCTATGGGATTTATTCAACTTCCTGGTGATTCTCCACCACTTTATGTATCCAAATCAAGCTTCTCACAAAGAGATTCTGTCACACCCGGTTTTCTCAAAAATATATATAATGCGAAAAAAAATAACCAAAATAATAAATACTGAATAATAATAATCTTCATATCATAATCTAAAAGTCGATATGATACCACAGGCCTAAAAGCCCAACATCGATAACATCCGAAATATAAAATACGACATAAACCGAAAGTCTGAAATAGGAAATAACACAAACGATAAAGTCAAAGGCCTAAAGGCCCGATTGATAAAGATAAAAAAACGATAAAAGCGATAGAAGCCCAAAAGCCCAATAGCACCGGTCCGATAATCACTCCTGCTCGTCGGTCTCACCTGAAAGGGGGAAAAGTGAGGGGTGAGCGACAGGTGAGTCGCCAATGAGGTATGGGGGATGCTACCCCGAAGTCCATGGACCCGACATAACACTCCGAATAAATATAATTAATTCTAATACATGTCAAACACGGCACTAAAGTACCCAAGCAACAAGCAATGATCCTAGCGAGGCGCGCACTCGCCGCCCACTAAACAGCCAAAAACATAACACAACTCGAGATAGTGCTGGGCACCGCCCGTAGACGATTTATCGACACTTCCAGGCTACAGCTCAACCGGTCGACTATAGTTGGCCATAACCTCATTACAATCCGGCATACAGAAGTCCGTCTCTGTATCCGTCTCCACTCAAAAACAATCCTAGCTAAGCATTTACATTAAGTGAAGCAATCAATGTTGAACCAATCTCTAACAACCTAGTTCGGGTTTAAGCAAAGAACCTAATAACTAAACAAGCAATGACAGACTCGATTTCAAGCAGACGGAACATATTAGAAATAAGTATACTTATTCGAAGTCCTAAACCGTGTGTAAGAGGAGTTCGGGAATAGCCCCTCACCTTAGCAATAGGGAAATGTGGTATCTATGAACTCCAGCTGCTCAAATAGACTCTAAATCTGAAATCAGGGCGAAATTCTAAGTCAGAACGGCTTTCGAATGGTTTTAAACGGGTTTAGTCAAGTTTACGGAAAAGTCAACACGCTGGTCAAAGGTCAACCCGGTCAACTCTGACCCAAGCCGGTCAACCCTTGACCAGATTGGAATTGATTTTAAACCAACCGGTTTAACTCAACCGAAATCGATTCCAATTGGACCATCCGGTTTACCTTAACCATCAATTGATTAATTAATTAATTAATCTATCTAACCGGTTTATCCTAACCGAAATCCAATTGATTTTAACCGGCGGTTTAACCTAACCAACCCTAAATCAAATTAAACCAGTCAAACCACCGGTTGACCGAGTGACCGAGTTGACTCACCGGGTCGACTCGGCCGAGTTGGTGAGTCGCCGGCGAATCACCGGCACTAGTCCCGGCGGCGACGGCGGAGGGTGGCGGCGGCTTACCGGAAAATCAGCGGCGGCGACGGCGGCGAGGCGGCGACGCTGCGGCAGCTTCTCGGCGGCGGACGGACGGCGGCCGGTCACGGCGGCTCCGGCGAACGGCGGTCGGAGACGGCGGCGAGTGGCCGGAATGCGCGGTGGCTCCGGCGGACGACGACGGCGCGTGCGTTTCACGCCCGCTCAGAGGCGAAACTTCGAGGGCTCTAGCGGCTTCGTCCGGGCTCCGATTGCGGCGTGGTTGGTGTCTACGGCTTCGTCTCGACGAGAGGAACACGATGGTGGTCTTGCATGCACGAGATGATCAATGGTTAGGAAGTTATGGGCGATTTACTAAAACGGAAACGAAACTGAAACTTAAGGCATGCGGTTTCCAGCGGTTACCTAGGGTGTTGTTGATCGGGGGTGACGAGCTGAACGTGATCACGGCACACGGTTGCTCCGGCGACGAGCTCCGGCGACTTTCTGACTACAAAATAATCACACTTCCTCTTAGCTCACTCTCTCTCTAGCTCTTTCTTTATGATGAAGTTTATGAGAAAACAAGGTGGAAAGGTGGGTATTTGTAACAAAATACCTTGGGCTTCTGGAAATGGTTTTGGGCTTCGCTGAATGTCAGATGGGCCTGGGTTTGGGTCATGACAACTCTCCCCCACTAATAAGGAATTCGACCCCGAATTCGAGTCACCAAACTCTCCGATGACACCCCGAAACAGCTCTGGATAATCAATCCTCATTTGGGGCTCGGACTCCCAGGTCTCCTCCTGAATCCCGTCTCTCTCCCAACGAACCTTGACCAACATTGTCATCATACCATGATCTGTTTTCACTTGGCGATCCAATATCTCTACTGGCTGGCACAACCCACGTAAACCTTTGCCAAGGTCTCTAGGTGGCTGCTGCAAAATGAGCTCTGGCTCTCTCACTACTTTCCTCAAAACGGAAACATGGAACACATCATGGAAATCTGATAATTCTCCTGATAAATCCAATCGGTAAGCAACTGCTCCAATCCGCTCCAGAATAGGATATGGTCCCATATATCTCGGTTTAAGCTTCTTTAGCTTCCGAGTCTTAGATCCTCCCTGAAATGTCCTCATTTTCAGGTATACCAGGTCGCCAACCTGGAACTCCAAATCCTTACGCCGCTTATCTGCATAACTCTTCTGACGGTCATGGGCTTCCTTAAGCCGCATCTTGAGCATCTCAACCTGCTCGACTGTCTCTTGAACCATGGCTGGTTCTATCTCACGTCGCTCTCCCACTTCCGTCCAACAAAGTGGTGTGCGACAAGGCCTACCATATAGAGCCTCATATGGTGCCATCCCAATGCTCGAATGATAGCTGTTGTTGTAGGCAAACTCGGCTAGAGGTAGATACTTCACCCAACTACCTTCCCAATCTAAAACACAAGCTCTGAGCATATCCTCCAAAGTCTGAATTGTCCTCTCTGACTGACCATCTGTCTGCGGGTGATACGCCGTACTCATATGAACCTTTGTTCCAAGTGCCTTCTGGAAGGCCCTCCAAAACTCAGACGTGAACTTTGTATCCCGATCCGATACAATGCTGACAGGAACTCCATGCAATCTCACAATCTCGCTGATGTAAGTCTGTGCTAGCTGATCAGCTCTGTCTGTCTTCTTAACCGCTAGAAAATGGGCTGACTTCGTAAGTCTATCCACGATTACCCATATGGCATTCTTTCCTCCTGATGTAGTCGGCAAACCCGTCACAAAATCCATAGTTACCATGTCCCATTTCCACTCCGGTAATGGAAGGTTTTGCAATAACCCGCTAGGAACCTGATGCTCGGCCTTAACCATCTGACACGTCTGACATTGCGATACAAATGAAGCAACATCTCTCTTCATACCAGGCCAATGGTAATATCGCTTCAGATCCCTATACATCTTGGTATTTCCTGGATGAATAGAGAAACTCGAGTGGTGTGCTTGCCGTAAGATCTCCTTTCTTAACAGCTCATCATTGGGCACACAAACCCGGTTTCGGTACATGAACATCCCGCTGGAGGCTGTATGATAACCAATACTCTCCATCTCGATCTGCTTACGCAAAGCCTCATCACCATCCTGAGCTTTGCGTATCCTCCATAGTAAGTCTGCCCGCTCTACAGCCTCAGCGCCAACTGACTCTCCCTCTACAGTAACTGCACATAATCGGAGACTAGCAAGTGTCCCAGTAAGCTCTTGGACCTCTTTGGTTCCCGATACATCGCTTCTACGCCTACTCAAGGCATCCGCCACATTATTAGCCTTTCCCGGATGATATGCGATCTCCAAGTTGTAGTCTGCTAACAACTCCATCCATCTACGCTGCCTCAAATTCAAGTCCGCCTGCGTAAATAGTAAGCTCTTGGACCTCTTTGGTTCCCGATACATCGCTTCTACGCCTACTCAAGGCATCCGGCGGATCTCCAAGTTGTAGTCTGCTAACAACTCATCCATCTACGCTGCTCAAATTCAAGTCCGCCTGCGTAAATACGTATTTCAGACTCTGGTGGTCCGTGAAAATCTTCACTTTCTCTCCATACAAGTATGACCTCCAGATCTTTAATGCAAATACAACTGCTGCCAACTCCAAATCATGCGTAGGATAATTGACTTCGTGAGGCCTCAATTGTCGTGATGCATAGGCAATGACCTGACCCTCCTGCATCAGTACACATCCCAATCCGGTGCCTGAAGCATCAGTGTAAACATCATATGGTATCCCTGGCCTCGGGAGTACCAAAACTGGCGCATGGGTCAGCTGCCGCTTCAACTCAGTGAAACTTCCCGAACATTCCTCTGTCCAATCAAACTTGGCATCTTTTCCTGTTAGCCGTGTCATTGGCTTTGCAATGCTAGCAAAGCTGTTGACATACTTTCTGTAGTATCCTGCCAAACCGAGAAAACTGCGGATCTCCGTTGCACTCTTAGGTGTCGGCCACTCTGAAATGGCGGTAATCTTCTCCTGATCTACGGCAACTCCTGCTTCTGAAACCACGTGACCCAAAAATCCAATCTTCCTCTGCCAAAAGCTACACTTACTTAGCTTGGCAAACAACTGATGTTCCCGAAGCTTACCCAACACAATCCGCAAATGCTCAGCATGCTCTTCTTTACTCCGAGAATAAACCAAAATGTCGTCGATGAAAACAATCACAAACTTATCCAATTGCTCTCGAAACACATCATTCATGAGTTTCATGAATGCTGCCGGTGCATTCGTCAACCCAAATGGCATTACCACAAACTCATAATGTCCATAACGGGTACGGAATGCCGTCTTCCGCACATCTCCCTCAGCTATCGCAATCTGGTGGTATCCCGATGCCAAGTCAATCTTAGAGAACCATGAAGCTCCCTGCAACTGGTCCAACAACTCGTCGATACGCGGGAGCGGGTACTTATTCTTGATGGTCACTTTGTTCAAACCTCTGTAATCGATACAAAGTCTGAAACTCCCATCCTTCTTCTTCACAAACAACACTGGTGCTCCCCACGGTGATGTACTCGGCCTGATAAACCCCTTATCAGATAGTTCCTCCAACTGCTTCTTTAACTCTGCCATCTCAGTTGGTGCGAGACGGTATGGAGCTCGTGAAACTGGTGCTGCTCCTGGCTCTACTTCTATCGTAAGTACGTCCGCTCTAGCTGGTGGTGGCCCTTTTAAAGCCTCAAAGACATCCTCGTACTCGGCGACCACTGGTATATCATGCAGCTCCTGCTGACCGTCCTCCTTAACCATCGAAATGGTTGCCAAAAATCCCTCTGCTCCACTCTCCAATAATTCTTCTGCACGCAACATGGAGACGATAGGAATTTCCCGGTGTGTCTGAATGCCCTCGCAAATGATCTTTCCTTCTTCTCTAGGGATGTTAACTCTTGCCTTTGGACAATCCAAGACTACTCGATGTCGCGACAACCAATCCATCCCAAGTATAACATCGTAGGAGCTCATCTCCATCTCTGTCAAATGTCCGAGCAACTCGACTCCTCCAAGTAGAACTGGTACATCGTGATGAATGCCAACTGCTCCCAACTTCTCTGTACCGGCAGTCTGAATCTGCTTAGCCTTCGGTTCAAAGACTCCCCGAAAAGACCAAGACTGGACTAAGCGCGGACTCACAAAACTATGAGAAGCTCCCGTGTCGAATAAGGTATAAGCTGACTCTCCTCCAACGGAAACCGATCCTACACGAGATTTTTACTAACTACACATGACAACCACGAACCAAAATATTCAAACACAAACACGTATGGAAAAGTCTCATACCTGCTATCGGCTCAGCTCCCTGAGGATCTCCAACCGCAAACACACGTGGAGCGATGGCTAGACGCTTCGGTGGTGGTGGAAGTGCCGCATTGCCCCTCCTCGGACAATCTCTGATGAAGTGACCTGGCTGACCACAGCCAAAACAGACCTGTGCCGCTGCTGGTGCTGCAATCTGTCTGACTGGTGGCGTATCCAATGGCTTAACCCGACAAAACTTCGCAATGTGTCCAATCTTACCGCAAATAAGACACCTCATACACTGCCCACTGTGACTGCGATGGCAACGAGGACATATCGGTAATCCCGACGGGTCCCCTGCTCTCCTCTGAGACTCTGGAGCTTTTCCAGACTTAACCTGAACTGCTTTGGTAAGTTTCTGCTCCTCCGCCAAGCCTGCCTCCTGCTCGGCAGCTTTCTCCACCAAATCTCCCAATCGGTGGTATGTGACTACGCGACACCTGTTGCGAATCTCCACTCGCATCCCACTCAAAAACTTCCTGATCAAGTCTTCCTCTGAAATGCCCACTCCAGCAAATCTGCGAAGTTGGTTGAACACAACCTCATACTCTCTGATAGACATCTCTCCCTGGCTTACATGCTCGAACTCGCATTTCTTCCTATCCATAGCTTCCTTCGGAAAGTATTTCCTATCAAACTCTCGAATGAAGTCAGCGAAGGTAAGCCTCTCTGGCCCAAAATGACTCAATCGTATTCCTTCCCACCATATAAGAGCATCTCCACGAAGATACTGCATAGTCAATCTGAGCGACAACTCTGGTGGACACTCAATAATCTCCAGCTTCCGCTGCAAGGCTAACTTCCAATCATGTGCAGCTACAGCATCCACTGTCCCGCTAAAATGCTCCATATCCATGTTCCTCATCTGACATGTCAGCCTGTAGAACCTCTCGTCATAAACCGGGTAAACATGAGGTCGCGGTGGTGGTGGCGGTAGATCCTGAACACCATGAGCAAACTGCTGAGCTGGACCCTGCTGCAGTGGAACCTGAGGAAGGGGAACCTGCTGAACGGGATCCTGATGATCATGCTGAGCGGGAATCTGCTGATCCTGCTGAACCTGAACCGGTGGAACTTGCTGAACCCGAATCTGTGGACCCTGCTGCACCTGAACCTGAGGACCCTGCTGAACGGCAGCCATCTGACGAGCAACCTCCTGAGCAGCTACTCGGGCAGCCTCCTGAGTGGCCTGCCTGGCTGTCTCCTGGGCAATCTGCTGAAGTGCCTCCTGAGCGGCCTGCCTAGCGGCATCCTGAACCATCTGTCTCAATGTATCCTGATCAACTGGTGGAGCCGCGGGTGGCGGAACTGCGGGCTGCTCATGCTCATCTACATCGTCTCTAACAACTCTGGCAGTCTGGGCACGTGTGGTTCTTCTCCTTGGCGGCATCTGAAAGGAAAGCGAAATGTTAACTTACGCTCAACTTTTGATACCAACATTTAAGGAGAAGTGATATCGAATGGAAAGGTGCTATTTATTTTCGTTTACAAAATTCCCAAATCCCCAAAAATATTTGAAATCGTCTAAAACCGTCAAAACCGATTAAAACCGAATAAAACAAGGTCTCCAAAAATCGCCATCCCGGGTCGGAGCCGGGACGGAACCCCGCTCTGATACCAAAAATTGTCACACCCGGTTTTCTCAAAAATATATAAATGCGAAAAATAACAAAATAATAAATACTGAATAATAATAATCTTCATATCATAATATAAAAGTCGATATGATACCATAAGGCCTAAAAGCCCAACATCGATAACATCCGAAATATAAAATACGACATAAACCGAAAGTCTGAAATAGGAAATAACACAAACGATAAAGTCCAAAGGCCTAAAGGCCCGATAAAGATAAAAAAAAACGATAAAAGCGATAGAAGCCCAAAAGCCCAATAGCACCGGTCCGATAATCACTCCTGCTCGTCGGTCTCACCTGAAAGGGGGAAAAGTGAGGGGTGAGCGACAGGTGAGTCGCCCAATGAGGTATGGGGGATGCTACCCCGAAGTCCATGGACCCGGACATAACACTCCGAATAAATATAATTTAATTCTAATACATGTCAAACACGGCACCTAAAGTACCCAAGCAACAAGCAATGATCCTAGCGAGGCGCGCACTCGCCGCCCACTAACAGGCCAAAAACATAACACAACTCGAGATAGTGCTCGGGCACCGCCCGTAGACGATTTATCGACACTTCCAGGCTACAGCTCAACCGGTCGACTATAGTTGGCCATAACCTCATACAATCCGGCATACAGAAGTCCGTCTCTGTATCCGTCTCCACTCAAAAACAATCCTAGCTAAGCATTTACATTAAGTGAAGCAATCAATGTTGAATCCTCTAACAACCTAGTTCCGGTTTAAGCAAAGAACCTAATAACTAAACAAGCAATGACAGACTCGATTTCAAGCAGACGGAACATATTAGAAATAAGTTATACTTATTCGAAGTCCTAAACCGTGTAAGAGGAGTTCGGGAATAGCCCCTCACCTTAGCAATAGGGAAATGTGGTATCTATGAACTCCAGCTGCTCAAATAGACTCTCAATCTGAAATCAGGGCGAAATTCTAAGTCAGAACGGCTTTCGAATGGTTTAAAACGGGTTTAGTCAAGGTTTACGGAAAAGTCAACACGCTGGTCAAAGGTCAATCCGGTCAACTCTGACCCAAGCCGGTCAACCCTTGACCAGATTGGAATTGATTTAAACCAACCGGTTTAACTCAACCGAAATCGATTCCAATTGGACCATCCGGTTTACCTTAACCATCAATTGATTAATTAATTAATTAATCTATCTAACCGGTTTATCCTAACCGAAATCCAATTGATTTTAACCGGCGGTTTAACCTAACCAACCCTAAATCAAATTAAACCAGTCAAACCACCGGTTGACCGAGTGACCGAGTTGACTCACCGGGTCGACTCGGCCGAGTTGGTGAGTCGCCGGCGAATCACCGGCACTAGTCCCGGCGGCGACGGCGGAGGGTGGCGGCGGCTTACCGGAAAATCAGCGGCGGCGACGCTGCGGCAGCTTCTCGGCGGCGGACGGACGGCGGCCGGTCACGGCGGCTCCGGCGAACGGCGGTCGGAGACGGCGGCGAGTGGCCGGAATGCGCGGTGGCTCCGGCGGACGACGACGGCGCGTGCGTTTCACGCCCGCTCAGAGGCGAAACTTCGAGAGGCTCTAGCGGCTTCGTCCGGGCTCCGATTGCGGCGTGGTTGGTGTCTACGGCTTCGTCTCGACGAGAGGAACACGATGGTGGTCTTGCATGCACGAGATGATCAATGGTTAGGAAGTTATGGGCGATTTACTAAACGGAAACGAAACTGAAACTTAAGGCATGCGGTTTCCAGCGGTTACCTAGGGTGTTGATCGGGGGTGACGAGCTGAACGTGATCACGGCACACGGTTGCTCCGGCGACGAGCTCCGGCGACTTTCTGACTACAAAATAATCACACTTCCTCTTAGCTCACTCTCTCTCTAGCTCTTTCTTTATGATGAAGTTTATGAGAAAACAAGGTGGAAAGGTGGGTATTTGTAACAAAATACCTTGGGCTTCTGGAAATGGTTTTGGGCTTCGCTGAATGTCAGATGGGCCTGGGTTTGGGTCATGACAGATTCATCCTGATTTGATTGGAACGACGAATAAGGGGTCCTATTCCCAAACTGGGAAACTGGAATCACCTGATTTGAAAGTTGGATAACATCTTCTTGCCAACTCCTATGAGATTTATTCAACTTCCTGGTGATTCTCCACCAGTTTATGTATCCAAATCAAGCTTCTCACAAAGAGATTCATCCAGGTTTGATTGGAACGACAAATAAGCTGTCCTATTCCCAAACTGGGAAACTGGAATCACCTGATTTGAAAGTGGGATAACTTCTTCATCCCAACTCCTATGAGATTTATTCAAATTCCTGGTGATTCTCCACCACTCTATGTATCCAAACCAAGCTTCTCACAAAGAGATTCATCCAGGTTTGATTGGAACGACAAATAAGCTGTCCTATTCCCACACTGGGAAACTGGAATCACCTGATTTGAAAGTGGGATAACTTCTTCTTGCCAACTCCTATGAGATTTATTCAACTTCCTGGTGATTCTCCACCACTTTATGTATCCAAATCAAGCTTCTCACAAAGAGATTCATCCTGATTTGATTGGAACGATGAATAAGCGGTCCTATTCCCAAACTGGGAAACTGGAATCACCTGATTTGAAAGTGGGATAACTTCTTTTTGCCAACTCCTATGACATTTATTCAACTTCCTGGTGATTCTCCACCACTTTATGTATCCAAATCAAGCTTCTCACAAATTGATTCATCCTGGTTTGATTGGAACGACGAAGAAGCTGTGCTATTCCCAAACTGGGAAACTGGAATCACCTGATTTGAAAGTGGGATAACTTCTTCATCCCAACTCCTATGGGATTTATTCAACTTCCTGGCGATTCTCCACCACTTTATGTATCCAAATCAAGCTTCTCACAAAGAGATTCATCCTGATTTGATTGGAACGACGAATAAGGGGTCCTATTCCCAAACTGGGAAACTGGAATCACCTGATTTGAAAGTTGGATAACTTCTTCTTGCCAACTCCTATGAGATTTATTTAACTTCCTGGTGATTCTCCACCAGTTAATGTATCCAAATCAAGCTTCTCACAAAGAGATTCATCCAGGTTTGATTGGAACGACAAATAAGCTGTCCTATTCCCAAACTGGGAAACTGGAATCACCTGATTTGAAAGTGGGATAACTTCTTCATCCCAACTCCTATGAGATTTATTCAACTTCCTGGTGATTCTCCACCACTTTATGTATCCAAATAAAGCTTCTCACAAAGTGATGCATCCTGGTTTGATTGGAACGACGAAGAATCTGTGCTATTCCCAAACTGGGAAACAGGAATCACCTGATTTGAAAGTGGGATAACTTCTTCATCCCAACACCTATGGGATTTATTCAACTTCCTGGTGATTCTCCACCACTTTATGTATCCAAACCAAGCTTCTCACAAAGTGATTCATCCTGGTTTGATTGGAACGACGAAGAAGCTGTGCTATTCCCAAACATGGAAATTGGAATCACCTGATTTGAAAGTGGGATAACTTCTTCTTGCCAACTCCTATGAGATTTATTCAACTTCCTGGTGATTCTCCACCACTTTATGTATCCAAATCAAGCTTCTCACAAAGAGATTCATCCTGATTTGATTGGAACGACGAAGAAGCGGTCCTATTCCCAAACTGGGAAACTGGAATCACCTGATTTGAAAGTGGGATAACTTCTTCATCCCAACTCCTATGGGATTTATTCAACTTCCTGGTGATTCTCCACCACTTTATGTATCCAAATCAAGCTTCTCACAAAGAGATTCATCCTGGTTTGATTGGAACGACGAATAAGCGGTCCTATTCCCAAACTGGGAAACTGGAATCACCTGATTTGAAAGTGGGATAACTTCTTCATCCCAACTCCTATGGGATTTATTCAACTTCCTGGTGATTCTCCACCACTTTATGTATCCAAATCAAGCTTCTCACAAAGAGATTCATCCTGATTTGATTGGAACGACGAATAAGGGGTCCTATTCCCAAACTGGGAAACTGGAATCACCTGATTTGAAAGTTGGATAACATCTTCTTGCCAACTCCTATGAGATTTATTCAACTTCCTGGTGATTCTCCACCACTTTATGTATCCAAATCAAGCTTCTCACAAAGAGATTCATCCAGGTTTGATTGGAACGACAAATAAGCTGTCCTATTCCCAAACTGGGAAACTGGAATCACCTGATTTGAAAGTGGGATAACTTCTTCATCCCAACTTCTATGAGATTTATTCAACTTCCTGGTGATTCTCCACCACTCTATGTATCCAAACCAAGCTTCTCACAAAGAGATTCATCCAGGTTTGATTGGAACGACAAATAAGCTGTCCTATTCCCACACTGGGAAACTGGAATCACCTGATTTGAAAGTGGGATAACTTCTTCTTGCCAACTCCTATGAGATTTATTCAACTTCCTGGTGATTCTCCACCACTTTATGTATCCAAATCAAGCTTCTCACAAAGAGATTCATCCTGGTTTGATTGGAACGACGAAAAAGCTGTCATATTCCCAAACTGGGAAACTGGAATCACCTGATTTGAAAGTGGGATAACATCTTTTCGCCAACTCCTATGACATTTATTCAACTACCTGGTCATTCTCCACCACTTTATGTATCCAAATCAAGCTTCTCACAAAGTGATTCATCCTGGTTTGATTGGAACGACGAAAAATCTGTGCTATTCCCAAACTGGGAAACTGGAATCACCTGATTTGAAAGTGGGATAACTTCTTCATCCCAACTCCTATGGGATTTATTCAACTTCCTGGCGATTCTCCACCACTTTATGTATCCAAATCAAGCTTCTCACAAAGAGATTCATCCTGATTTGATTGGAACGACGAATAAGGGATCCTATTCCCAAACTTGGAAACTGGAATCACCTGATTTGAAAGTGGGATAACTTATTCTTGCCAACTCCTATGAGATTTATTCAACTTCCTGGTGATTCTCCACCACTTTATGTATCCAAATCAAGCTTCTCACAAAGAGATTCATCCTGATTTGATTGGAACGATGAATAAGCGGTCCTATTCCCAAACTGGGAAACTGGAATCACCTGATTTGAAAGTGGGATAACTTCTTTTTGCCAACTCCTATGAGATTTATTCAACTTCCTGGTGATTCTCCACCACTTTTTGTATCCAAATCAAGCTTCTCACAAAGTGATTCATCCTGGTTTGATTGGAACGACGAAGAAGCTGTGCTATTCCCAAACTGGGAAACTGGAATCACCTGATTTGAAAGTGGGATAACTTCTTCATCCCAACTCCTATGGGATTTATTCAACTTCCTGGTGATTCTCCACCACTTTATGTATCCAAATCAAGCTTCTCACAAAGAGATTCATCCTGGTTTGATTGGAACGACGAATAAGCGGTCCTATTCCAAAACTGGGAAACTGGAATCACCTGATTTGAAAGTGGGATAACTTCTTCTTGCCAACTCCTATGAGATTTATTCAACTTCCTGGTGATTCTCCACCACTTTATGTATCCAAATCAAGCTTCTCACAAAGAGATTCATCCAGGTTTGATTGGAACGACAAATAAGCTGTCCTATTCCCAAACTGGGAAACTGGAATCACCTGATTTGAAAGTTGGATAACTTCTTCATCCCAACTCCTATGAGATTTTTTCAACTTCCTGGTGATTCTCCACCACTTTATGTATCCAAAACAAGCTTCTCACAAAGTGATTCATCCTGGTTTGATTGGAACGACGAAGAAGCTGTGCTATTCCCAAACTGGGAAACTGGAATCACCTGATTTGAAAGTTGGATAACTTCTTCATCCCAACTCCTATGAGATTTATTCAACTTCCTGGTGATTCTCCACCACTTTATGTATCCAAATCAAGCTTCTCACAAAGTGATTCATCCTGGTTTGATTGGAACGACAAATAGCGGTCCTATTCCCAAACTGGGAAACTGGAATCACCTGATTTGAAAGTGGGATAACTTCTTCATCCCAACTCCTATGAGATTTATTCAACTTCCTGGTGATTCTCCACCACTTTATGTATCCAAATCAAGCTTCTCACAAAGTGATTCATCCTGGTTTGATTGGAACGACAAATAAGCGGTCCTATTCCCAAACTGGGAAACTGGAATCACCTGATTTGAAAGTGGGATAACTTCTTCTTGCCAACTCCTATGAGATTTATTCAACTTCCTGGTGATTCTCCACCACTTTATGTATCCAAATCAAGCTTCTCACAAAGAGATTCATCCAGGTTTGATTGGAACGACAAATAAGCTGTCCTATTCCCAAACTGGGAAACTGGAATCACCTGATTTGAAAGTGGGATAACTTCTTCATCCCAACTCCTATGAGATTTATTCAACTTCCTGGTGATTCTCCACCACTTTATGTATCCAAATCAAGCTTCTCACAAAGTGATTCATCCTGGTTTGATTGGAACGACGAAGAAGCTGTGCTATTCCCAAACTGGGAAACTGGAATCACCTGATTTGAAAGTGGGATAACTTCTTCATCCCAACTCCTATGAGATTTATTCAACTTCCTGGTGATTCTCCACCACTTTATGTATCCAAATCAAGCTTCTCACAAAGAGATTCATCCAGGTTTGATTGGAACGACAAATAAGCTGTCCTATTCCCAAACTGGGAAACTGGAATCACCTGATTTGAAAGTGGATAACTTCTTCATCCCAACTCCTATGAGATTTTTCAACTTCCTGGTGATTCTCCACCACTTTATGTATCCAAAACAAGCTTCTCACAAAGTGATTCATCCTGGTTTGATTGGAACGACGAAGAAGCTGTGCTATTCCCAAACTGGGAAACTGGAATCACCTGATTTGAAAGTTGGATAACTTCTTCATCCCAACTCCTATGAGATTTATTCAACTTCCTGGTGATTCTCCACCACTTTATGTATCCAAATCAAGCTTCTCACTAAGTGATTCATCCTGGTTTGATTGGAACGACGAATAAGCGGTCCTATTCCCAAACTGGGAAACTGGAATCACCTGATTTGAAAGTGGGATAACTTCTTCATCCCAACTCCTATGGGATTTATTCAACTTCCTGGTGATTCTCCACCACTTTATGTATCCAAATCAAGCTTCTCACAAAGAGATTCATCCTGGTTTGATTGGAACGACAAATAAGCGGTCCTATTCCCAAACTGGGAAACTGGAATCACCTGATTTGAAAGTGGGATAACTTCTTCTTGCCAACTCCTATGAGATTTATTCAACTTCCTGGTGATTCTCCACCACTTTATGTATCCAAATCAAGCTTCTCACAAAGAGATTCATCCTGGTTTGATTGGAACGACAAATAAGCTGTCCTATTCCCAAACTGGGAAACTGGAATCACCTGATTTGAAAGTGGGATAACTTCTTCATCCCAACTCCTATGAGATTTATTCAACTTCCTGGTGATTCTCCACCACTTTATGTATCCAAATCAACCTTCTCACAAAGTGATTCATCCTGGTTTGATTGGAACGACGAAGAAGCTGTGCTATTCCCAAACTGGGAAACTGGAATCACCTGATTTGAAAGTGGGATAACTTCTTCTTGCCAACTCCTATGGGATTTATTCAACTTCCTGGTGATTCTCCACCACTTTATGTATCCAAACCAAGCTTCTCACAAAGAGATTTATCCTGTTTTGATTGGAACGACGAATAAGCGGTCCTATTCCCAAACTGGGAAACTGGAATCACCTGATTTGAAAGTGGGATAACTTCTTCTTGCCAACTCCTATGAGATTTATTCAACTTCCTGGTGATTCTCCACCACTTAATGTATCCAAATCAAGCTTCTCACAAAGATATTCATCCAGGTTTGATTGGAACGACAAATAAGCTGTCCTATTCCCAAACTGGGAAACTGGAATCACCTGATTTGAAAGTGGGATAACTTCTTCATCCCAACTCCTATGGGATTTATTCAACTTCCTGGTGATTCTCCACCACTTTATGTATCCAAATCAAGCTTCTCACAAAGTGATTCATCCTGGTTTGATTTGAACGACGAAGAAGCTGTGCTATTCCCAAACTGGGAAACTGGAATCACCTGATTTGAAAGTGGGATAACTTCTTCTTGCCAACTCCTATGAGATTTATTCAACTTCCTGGTGATTCTCCACCACTTTATGTATCCAAATCAAACTTCTCACAAAGAGATTCATCCTGATTTGATTGGAAGGACGAATAAGCTGTCCTATTCCCAAACTGGGAAATCACCTGATTTGAAAGTGGGATAACTTCTTCTTGCCAACTCCTATGAGATTTATTCAACTTCCTGGTGATTCTCCACCACTTTATGTATCCAAAACAAGCTTCTCACAAAGTGATTCATCCTGGTTTGATTGGAACGACGAAGAAGCTGTGCTATTCCCAAACTGGGAAACTGGAATCACCTGATTTGAAAGTTGGATAACTTCTTCATCCAACTCCTATGAGATTTATTCAACTTCCTGGTGATTCTTCACCACTTATTTATCCAAATCAAGCTTCTCACAAAGTGATTCATCCTGGTTTGATTGGAACGACGAATAAGCTGTCCTATTCCCAAACTGGGAAACTGGAATCACCTGATTTGAAAGTGATAACTTCTTCATCCCAACTCCTATGAGATTTATTCAACTTCCTGGTGATTCTCCACCACTTTATGTATCCAAATCAAGCTTCTCACAAAGTGATTATCCTGGTTTGATTGGAACGACAAAGAAGCTGTCCTATTCCCAAACTGGGAAACTGGAATCACCTGATTTGAAAGTGGGATAACTTCTTCTTGCCAACTCCTATGAGATTTATTCAACTTCCTGGTGATTCTCCACCACTTTATGTATCCAAATCAAGCTTCTCACAAAGAGATTCATCCAGGTTTGATTGGAACGACAAATAAGCTGTCCTATTCCCAAACTGGGAAACTGGAATCACCTGATTTGAAAGTGGGATAACTTCTTCATCCCAACTCCTATGGGATTTATTCAACTTCCTGGTGATTCTCCACCACTTTATGTATCCAAATCAAGCTTCTCACAAAGTGATTCATCCTGGTTTGATTGGAACGACGAAGAAGCTGTGCTATTCCCAAACTGGGAAACTGGAATCACCTGATTTGAAAGTTGGATAACTTCTTCATCCCAACTCCTATGAGATTTTTTCAACTTCCTGGTGATTCTCCACCACTTTATGTATCCAAATCAAGCTTCTCACAAAGAGTGATTCATCCAGGTTTGATTGGAACGACAAATAAGCGGTCCTATTCCCAAACTGGGAAACTGGAATCACCTGATTTGAAAGTGGGAAAACTTCTTCATCCCAACTCCTATGAGATTTATTTAACTTCCTGGTGATTCTCCACCACTTTATGTATCCAAAACCAAGCTTCTCACAAAGTGATTCATCCTGGTTTGATTGGACGACGAAGAAGCTGTGCTATTCCCAAACTGGGAAACTGGAATCACCTGATTTGAAAGTGGGATAACTTCTTCTTGCCAACACCTGTGAGATTTATTCAACTTCCTGGTGATTCTCCACCACTTTATGTATCCAAATCAAGCTTCTCACAAAGTGATTCATCCAGGTTTGATTGGAACGACAAATAAGCTGTCATATTCCCAAACTGGAAAACTGGAATCACCTGATTTGAAAGTGGGATAACTTCTTCATCCCAACTCCTATGAGATTTATTCAACTTCCTGGTGATTCTCCACCACTTTATGTATCCAAATCAAGCATCTCACAAAGAGATTCATCCTGATTTGATTGGAAGGACGAATAAGCTGTCCTATTCCCAAACTGGGAAACTGGAATCACCTGATTTGAAAGTGGGATAACTTCTTCATCCCAACTCCTAGGAGATTTTTTCAACTTCCTGGTGATTCTCCACCACTTTATGTATCCAAATCAAGCTTATCACAAAGTGATTCATCCAGGTTTGATTGGAACGACAAATAAGCGGTCATATTCCCAAACTGGGAAACTGGAATCACCTGATTTGAAAGTGGGATAACTTCTTCTTGCCAACTCCTATGAGATTTATTCAACTTCCTGGTGATTCTCCACCACTTTATGTATCCAAATCAAGCTTCTCACAAAGAGATTCATCCTGATTTGATTGGAAGGACGAATAAGCTGACCTATTCCCAAACTGGGAAACTGGAAGCACCTGATTTAAAAGTGGGATACATTCTTCTTGCCAACTCCTATGAGATTTATTCAACTTCCTGGTGATTCTCCACCACTTTATGTATCCAAATCAAGCTTCTCACAAAGAGATTCATCCAGGTTTGATTGGAACGAAAAATAAGCTGTCCTATTCCCAAACTGGGAAACTGGAATCACCTGATTTGAAAGTGGGATAACTTCTTCATCCCAACTCCTATGAGATTTATTAAACTTCCTGGTGATTCTCCACCACTTTATGTATCAAGACCAAGCTTCTCACAAAGTGATTCATCCTGGTTTGATTGGAACGACGAAGAGAAGCTGTGTGCTATTCCCAAACTGGGAAACTGGAATCACCTGATTTGAAAGTGGGATAACTTCTTCTTGCCAAAACTCTACGAGATTTATTCAACTTCCTGGTGATTCTCCACCACATTATGTATCCAAATCAAGCTTCTCACAAAGTGATTCATCCCAGGTTGATTGGAACGACAAATAAGCTGTCCTTCCCAAACTGGGAAAACTGGAATCACCTGATTTGAAAGTGGGATAACTTCTTCATCCCAACTCCTATGGGATTTATTAACTTCCTGGTGATTCTCCACCACTTTTAGTATATCCAAAATCAAGCTTCTCAAAAAGTGATTCATCCTGGTTTGATTGGAACGACATAGAAGCTGTGCTATTCCCAAACTGGGAAACTGGAATCACCTGATTTGAAAGTTGGATAACTTCTTCATCCCAACTCCTAGGAGATTTTTTCAACTTCCTGGTGATTCTCCACCACTTTATGTATCCAAATAAAGCTTATCACAAAGTGATTCATCCAGGTTTGATTGGAACGACAAATAAGCGGTCCTATTCCCAAACTGGGAAACTGGAATCACCTGATTTGAAAGTGGGATAACTTCTTCATCTTAACTCCTATGAGATTTATTTAACTTCCTGGTGATTCTCCACCACTTTATGTATCCAAACCAAGCTTCTCACAAAGTGATTCATCCTGGTTTGATTGAACGAAGAAGCTGTGTCTCTATTCCCAAATAGGAAACAGGAATCACCTGATTTGAAAGTGGGGATAACTTCTTCTTGCCAACTCCTATGGAGATTTATTCAACTTCCTGGTTACTTCTCCACCACCATTATGTATCCAAATCAAGCTTCTCACAAAGTGATTCATCCAGGTTTGATTGGAACGACAAATAAGCTGTCCTATTCCCAACCTGGGAAACTGGAATCACCTGATTTGAAAGTGGGATAACTTCTTCATCCCAACTCCTATGGGATTATTCAACTTCCTGGTGATTCTCCACCACTTTATGTATCCAAATCAAGCTTCTCACAAAGTGATTCATCCTGGTT
>NW_022610924.1:0-10000 GCF_000309985.2 Brassica rapa
GTCTTTCCTCAGTCAACCTCCTGTCCAAACCCAAAGCACTGTAAGGATCATGGGTTGATTGTCTCTGCTCATCTTGAAAATGTTTTAAAACCGAGAATTTCTAAGCAAAAACAAATCTTACTTGGTTAAAAACGTTTTGCTTAAACATTTTCTTGAATTGTTTTCATTGAGCTGTGGTTTGAAAGATATTTGGTTTAAGAAAAGGAATGAACCAAAATTGCTTAGGCCAAAAATCAATTTGATTTCATTCATGATGAGGATAGAAAAACCCTTTGATTATTTTTTCGCAGATTTGATGTGGTTTCTCTAGTTGTTTTGAATGAACATGATAAGCATGATCAGTTTCCAAGGAGAGCAAGCCCTGGTGAATGCCAAAGGACTTGTGTTCGTGGAACATGAAACCGCACATACCTGAGGGAAACGAGTTCAAACATCCAAAGAAGTTTCTGTCCAAACTTTTCATTCACTGAATTTTCCATGAATTTTAAATCCTTTGTATCTGATTTATTCGCTTTTGATACATGTACAATGGATTTGAGGACACGAGGACCAAAGGGTGCATCGTGATCCAAGGTTGCGTGTTGCCAAAGATCATGTCGTGATCCAAGAGGTACGAACGTGTCGTGATCCAAGAGGTTTGAACGTATCATGATCCATCGGATGTGAACGGTTCGTAACCGAAGGGTACAAACGGGTTGGGACTGAAAGGGTACGAACGGAACGGGACCGAAAAGGGTACAAGTGGTTCAATGGTCACAAGGACACCAAATGCATTATGTTGGGCGTGGACCCACATGATGGCAATAGGTTGTCCTACAGGTCAATACATGAGTGTAAGGAAATAGCGAAGGCCTTAAGGCTAGTGCAATCCGTACAACATGATTGATGTATGAACCATAATCCATGGTCAATAGATGAAGGTTCTGGCCGCAAAGGCTAAGTGGGATATCTTACGATAAACCTTTGTTTGGTGAGTAAGATAGGCGCCATATGTCTCATGTAGGGCATAGACCCACATGATGGCAATGGAAGGCCGGTTATATCAGTACATGCTAAGTGGACGATGGCTTATCAAGTCTAGTGGTCGGATCATGTTTCATGACAATGGTTCGATGGCCGAACACTAGTATGGATAGTCACGTTGCTGGAGTAAGAGTATTGATGTGATGCTTCTAGATATCAACGTTGGTGTTAATGGCTTCGAGATTGGCTAAGAGTCATGACGAAGTGTGTGGCTAGTACTATGTGTCGTAGACCATAGATATTGAGCCTAAGTGTTTCAAGGAAGGCCGTGTAAGATCTGATCATGATTGAGTATGGACGACCTTACCTCTGAATGATGGTTCAAGGTGTCAGTCCTAACCTGATTAATTAATGCATCGGTTGGTATGAACAAATCATATATGTTGTCTGGGTTAAGTCCCAAGGCCGGTCAGGCCAGATGAAGACTCATCAGTTCCAAGTCATGTGAGGATGGTTGGTTGATTGACTTAGGATCTAATGAGCTTTGTCAGTCCAGAAGATGGACTTGGTACTATTGTCATGTCCCCGATCCTGGATAGGATCGTCTGGACGGACTGCGGTGCGAGGAAACGCACCAGTCCGGTCATATGACCTAAAGACAAGTATATCATGGCCTGAAGGTAAGGTTAAGGGCATCAGGAAGCTAAGGCATAGCTAATCCAAGAAGGAGACAAGCTCAAAGGAGCTGGACAAGCGATCTGGTAGCTGGACAAGATACAGGTGAAGCTCGATGAAGTGTGTGATCAGAATGGATCATGGGAAAACTAAGTCTAGGTCTGGAAATTGACCAAGGGACTTAGAAGTATTGAATAAGATAAAGGAAGCAAGCTGGACACAGTGTATAACAGCTGGGCGATGCAGTAAGCAAGCTCGACCAGCTAGGTGAAGTGTAGTGCAGCTCGGTGTAGCTCACTGAAGTGTAGGTCAGCTCCCTGAGCTGGATGGTCTAGCTCACTCAGCTGGATCAGCTGGGGATCAGCTCAACTCAGCTGGACTGAGTGTTCAGGTGTTCGGCAGTTGGGCCGGGTCTGGACAGTGGTCGGGCCATGTGGGTGACCCGTGTGTACCGATGGGCTAGTGGGCTCTTGGGATTGAGCCAGGGGCATGGGCAGTCCGTGTGGGATAGTTTTGGACATGTCCAGGAGTGGTTTGGCAGTTCCAGGGCGTGTGGTAACTGCCATAGGCGAAAGGGTGCAATCTGTACCATTGATTAAATCAATGGCCAGAAATGATACCGAAGGGATGCAATGGTTAAGAAGTAACCACCCCTTCTCCTATATAAGGAAGGCAAGTCCGTGACTTTGCAGGCACGCCAAGGCTTCCTTCTACACCCTGAAATACAAAGAATCCAGAGAAAAATACAGAGAGTTGGTTGGATTCCCAATCCAAGACCCATGGTGGTGTGAAGGCCATAAAGAGACAGTTTTGGGGCAGATCAAGGGGGAAGTTGAGAACGACCCTCTGAACGGTTTTGATCATTGTTGACAACACCCAAAGCCTTATCTGGAGCCTGTGAACACACGCAAATGGTGAGGAAAGGAGGGAGTTGGCCGGAATCCATTCCCAAGGGCCAATGCAGCCTTAAAGGGAGATTGGTGTGGAAAGCAGTTTCATGGGGAACAAAGAGGGAAGTGATGCACGACCTTTGGATGGTGATTGATCATGGATGATCATGTCTAAGGCTTCCTCTGTGTCTTGGGAACACACGCAATTGGTTAGGAGAGAAGGAGGAAGGCTTGACTCCACTCTCAAAGGCATGAACAGCCTTGAAGATGGATGCAGTATAGAAACTGGTTTCATGGAAGTTCCATGGAAGGAGTGATGGGCACGAACCATGGTTAGATCATATCAATACTGGAAGTATGTGAAAAGGGTTTGATGAAGGCGTGCTAGGAAGAGCATGGACGCCCCTGATGAGGTAACAGGTGGGGACTGCAGACCATTGGACATAGTCTGGTACACTATGGGCTGATCTGGTCCTGCAGTTACACCTTACTCTGTTTTATGATTATTAATCATATTATTTCTTCTTCTTATGATTGAGATTGATGATTAGACATAGTAGCACTGAACCTTGGCTTGGCCGGTTCTGAAGAACCCTCCATGGCCTTGGTTTGGCAGCTAAGTCTGGATCTCCTACTTCCTTATGGATTTATGGCGATCTGACTTTGGATCCTCTTAGTGGTGAATTATCATGAATTATCATGGTATTTGGGGATTTTTATCTGATTGATTTCGAGATGGTCAAGGTGGCCGGTGGGGCTGTTCTAGGTCGAGATCCATAGGATCGAGATCGGTTCTTGGTATTCTGACTTGACCATTCTCTTAGTTAAGATTTATCATGAATTATCATGAATCCTAATGAGTTTTTAGGGATTGATTTTGAGATGGTCCCTTGGGCCGGTTTGCCTGATCTTGGCCGAGATCTATGGGATGGAGGCCGGTTCTGGGAAATCTGATTGGACCATTCTCTTAGTTATGATTTATCATGAATTGTCATGAATTTTAATTGATTTTTGGAGCAGGTTTGCTTGCAGTCGAAATTGCACCTGAGGGCATATTGGGGTCAGATCCTTGTGGGATATCTGATCATATGTTTGTGTGCTGGAACATATTGTCACTTATGATATTGATCATAAGGAATTGCTGGTTATCAACCTTGGTGTTGGTAAGGCAGGCCGTGTGTGATCTGATCATGGGCAAGGATGGACGACCTGATCCTTGGATGATGGATCAAGGTGTCTGATCTGATTGATCAAAGGATGCACCGGTGGTAAGAGCAACACTAATCAGGTTCAGTGGGACATTGTTCCATGACTGATTAGGAAGTATGAAGACTCATCAGTTCTGAGTCATGTGGGGTGGTTGGTTGATTGACTCAGGATCTGATGGGCATTGTTAGTCCATGAGCTGGACTTGGTATCATAAGTTGATAAGGCAAAAAGGAGGTGGGACAGTGCATGAGCCGGTAAGGGCCAGATGCATGTCCTTAGCTGTTTGAAGACTTCTCAAGGGTTACTTATGTCTGTGGGGATGGTTGGCTGAATGACTAAGTACCTAAGGGAGTTGTTTTGTGTGTGTAAAGGAGCGGGACGCAGTATATGGCAGCTGGCCATAGCTCGGTCCTAGCTCAGTTCGAGTGTGACAGCTCGATCAGCTAGTTTACGAGTTCCTTCAGCTACAGTAGCTGGGCCAATGAGCTAACAAGCTCCGGGAATGTGGCAAAGGTATGATCTGTCAATGTTGCATAGATCTAGATAGAATGGCTTAGGGGAACGGAACCTCTGATTGTATGACTTGGTCTAGGTTCAGGATCGACCTTGGAGCTAGCTGGCAGTTGTGTTTACTGACCAGTAGCTGAGGTGATCTGACCAGGCAAGTGTTAGATTGGTTTTAGACCAATGGTTAAGTAGATACTATTCCGCTGTGCATAAGTTGAAAGGTTCTAGCTAGGGAATGATTAAGGTAGTCTTGAGCTAGGATCTGAGTTAGCCCTCGCCAATGGGCGATATTTTAAATAAAGGGCAAAATTTTTAGAGGTTCGGTCCAGGTATGGACTGAGCGACGTGAGGCATCGACCGTGGCCTAGTCGGCCGGGATCGGGTCTTACAACTATTGCCTATAAGGCAAAAGGATTTCGGATTGTGCATGAGCCGAGAAAGGCCATATGCAAACCCTTATCCTTTAAAAGACTTCTCAAAGGTTATTTATGTATGTGGGGATGGTTGGTTTAATGACTAAGTACCTATGGGAGTTGTTTGATGCAGGAGTCACGATAAGGACCTTAAGTAAGATCATTGAGTGATCGGGGTTCAGCTGTCAAGCAAGATAAATTTGAGTCAATGGGGGACCGATGAGCTAATAAGCTCCATAGATGTGGCAAAGGTATGATCTAGCATTTACTTATATGTAGATCTAGATAGAATGGTTTAGGGGAATGGAACTTCAGAATCGTATGGCTTGGTTTGGGTTTAGGATTGACCTTTAAGCTAATTGGTAGTTGAGTAATCTGACCAAGGCTAAGGTGATTCGACCAGACAAGTGTTAGATTTGTTTTAGACCAATGGTTAACTAGAGAATAATCCGCTGCGTATCTGTTGAAAGGATCTAACCTATTAATGACTAGGGAAGACTTTAGATAAGGTTTAAGTTAGCCCTTGCCTTTAGGCGATATTATAAATAAAGGGCAAAAATTAAGAGGTTCGGCCAGGAAGTGGACCGAGCGATGTAAGGCTTCGACCACGGACTTGTCGGCCGGATCGGGCTATTACAAGTTCGTATCAGAGCATGCTTGATCCTGTTTAGGACAACGCTCTAAGATTATGAGTTTCATACCGAAATTATTTCCAAAACTATGATGACTATGAAACCTTAGTTTGGGTGAGCCAAGAAAGAGTTGAGGAAAGCTAGGGTATCATGCTTGTGAATGTGGGAATTCTAAGATGAACCGGCTTAGCCAAGATACGTTTTCCAAGGGCAAGAACCTAAAAACAGAAAGGTTGGTAGATCTAGTATTTAGAAGTAATAGACGGGTTGGAAGGGATGGAAGCAATGCAAGACTTGTTTATGGATGACCTGAAAAAGGGAAGTAACATGGACCAGAGAGTGGCTTGGGTTGAAATAAACGTGCAGCATTCTACTGAAGTAAAGTGTTATCCCTTGATGGTTGTTCATAATAAGTAAAGCATATGCAATATTAAAATCTGACTCAAGGGAGACACTACATGACCAGTACACGAGGGGACTTCTGATCAGATGGATCAGTTAGGACTCGGTATAAGTCAAGGTAGGTTTCCATTAATCGAGTCAGATGGAATGAATCAATTCCAATCTGAATCCATCCAAGGAAAGAATGAGGAAACTCAGGGTGTTCGTTCCAATCATTGGAAGAACATGATGTTAAGTATCTTAGTATGATGGGGATTGTAGTATATTATAATTGCTGTTGTGAATGGTGTGAGCATTTGCAATAGTAAGATGCTTTGGAGAATGGTATGGGACGTTTTCCAAATATGTGATCGAACCGAAATCCTACTCATCTAGGTACCTAATGGTAGTGGAAGTATTAAGTGATTGGCGACGTCATGAGGGATGTTATGGGACGTTCTTTGTGGTTTGGTCATGAACTGAGATATTTTCCACAAGTGGATTTGTGGTGTGGAAACACACATACTTTTCGACACAGAGGCTACACATAGTTTGGTGAGTCCGGGACTGGTCGGAAAGAGTCTGTTCTGTCTGAGTTCTGGGATGATTCGAGACTAGTGAGGGCAGCCGGTGGGCAAATAATGCATTCACTAGGGCTCAGGAAAAATATCCCGGTGATGATCCAATAGAGAAATCTGCCTGTAGATCTGATTGAGAAAAATATCCACGCGCCTACAGAATCATGAGATGATCCTATGCATGAATCTCTTTGGGAAAGTATTGGGCCACTCTCGATTGCCACCAAGTTCGTGTGCAATTGGAGACTGGACCTCACCCGATCCAGTACCAAAGTCTGAGTCTGAGTCCGGCTCTAAGGAAAGAAGGGGTGTCAGCAGTCCAAGTGAATCGGATACATAGACAGGGTTGTGAAGTATTTTTTTACCACAACTACAACTATGGAGCACAGCAATTCTGTTGATCTGTCTGGGATCTCGTTGGTATCGAGATCCAATGTCTGAGTCCGGCTTTAAGGAAAGTAGTGGTGTCAGCATTCCGTGTGGATCAGATGCTTAGACGGGATTGTGAAGTATTTTTGACCACAATTACCACTATGGAGCGCGGCAAATTTTGTTGATCTGAAAGATCTGTCTGAGGACCCGTTGGTGTCTAAGTTCCCAGATGTGTTCCGCTCGCTACAGGGTGTCCCCCCTGATAGGTCGGATCCATTTATGATTGAACTGGAACCAGGGGCAGCTCCGCTGTCCTAGAGTCTGTTTCTGATGGCTCCTGCCGAGATGGCCGAGCTGAAGTCGACCACGTCCGAGAGAGGACCATGGTCACAGTACAACCAAGTCGGAGATTGACCTAAGGTTGAGAAGAGAATGATCAAGTCCAGTAAGGGATGAGGATCAGGCCACGACCTATTCGGAGATGGACCTATGGTCGGGGTGAAACAGTCGAGCCCCTGAGTGGACCAGGACCGGAATACGATCACGTCCATAAATGGACCAGGATCGAATTATGACAAAGTCCAGTGAAGGGCAGAGGTCAAGTCTGAGGCGTTTTTAGTCTGGAGGGACTAAGATCGCAATGTGGCCAAGCCTGAAAAGGTTGCGGCTGGTTAAGGGGATGATCCCGTACGTTCTGGCTGAGGTCATGAACCTTATTGTCCATAAAGGACAAAAGAACCATAACAATCTGTTAGGACTCGTTGTAGGACGAGCAGCATAAAGATTGGAACGAGTTCGTGAGGACTTGACTGGTACATCGAGTGGCGTGGGGATTGGCCAAATCTACTAAGGCTCGAGTATGCAGCATGTCCTAGGGACTTGTTATGATCTAGTCGTGGACTATGATCAGAGATAGAATAAAATCTGAAGAAGATGATATTCAAAAGAAAGACATAGACTTGTTGGATACTAGGACCGCAACCTGGAGAGTTCGTCTTGTGACACAAGGAATGTCTTTGGATGGAATTACAAGTATCACTTGAATGAATGCTTGATGGACCCTCGACTGTGGTCGAAGTAGACCAGTAAGGGTGCCATAAGCAAAACCAGAAGGACCCCCTGATAGGATTGTTTGTGGTTAAATCCTTATCAAGTAAGGGAGACCTGTACAACGATGGTCAAAGGAATTTGATCATCGAACTGGTTTTTGTTGTTCTGAATCAGGCTTGTTCTATTCCCTGATCAAGACTAGAATAAGTTCGGTTGGAATATTTGTCTTAAGACAAGGTATAATCATCACCGGATTGAGGACGAATCCATTTCAAGTGGGGAGACTTATCACGCCCCCAATCCTGGATAGGATTGTCGGGACGGCCATGGTTCGAGGGAAACGTACCAGCCGGTCTTAAGACCTTAAGGCTAGCGTTCCATGGCCAAGATAGAAAGGACGTGAGGATGCTGAGACTTAACCTTATAAGAGAAAGAAGTCAGCTAGGATAAGCTGTACAGAAGCTGGGCGATGCTTACGAGAAGCTCGATCAGCTAGACGTAGCTCGGTCAAGCTCAGCCTAGCTCGTTCCAAGTTAAATCAGCTCAACTAGCTGGACTACTATCTCACTCAGCTGAGGCAGCTGGGAGTCAGCTCATCTCAGCTCGACGGACTGTTCGAGTTTTGGGCCGATGGTCCTTGTCCGGGTCAGTGGCGGACCATGAGGTCCGGCCATGTAGTCCATGAGTCGTTTGGCTCTTGTGGGCAGGCCGTGGGCTTGGGTACCAGGTCTTTTCTTGGGTTGGACGTGCCTATAAGGTCTGAAACCTTCTATTTCTGAACAGGTACGATCTGGACCATTGATTGTAATCGATGGCCAAGATCTGTCCCAAAAGGATGCTTCGAAGGGATGTGACTCTTTGCACATGAACTTTGGTTCTATATATAAAGGGGAGGACGTCCAGGGATTATGAATTATTCTCATTCAGTCTCATTCTGTCTGAGACAAAAGACATACGTCCTAAACAAAGGGATCCCCCAATGAGAAACGAGGATCCAAGCCGGAAGGGCATAATCCAGGATCAAAGCCATAAGCGCACGATCCGGTTCATGGTGAGTATGGCTTTAGCCATATGAGGCCGTGGCTTTTATAAGTCACTAAGGCCAATAGGAAGACCTATTCCTGGAGGGAAATAGGCGCCAAGGACCAAGGGTCCAAGGGTGGTTAGCCGAGAGACGGACTGACCGATCGGTAAGGGCTATCGCGGCTGTGAGTGGTTCTATCTCTGTCTCTTTATATTATTATGTCTATATGATATATATATATGGAACGTGATAGTTAACCATATTACCACGTTATAGACCCTGGGGTCATGGTTGGTTACGTTGATTGCTAACCATAGCGGATAGGTTTGATCTAAAGGGTACTAGTCGCCAAAGGTTGCGTGTTGCCAAGGGTCATGAGTTACCAAAGGTTGTGAGATACCAAAGGATGCAAGTAACCAAAAGGTACGAGATACCAAGGGTTGCAAGTATCAAAGGGTACGAGGACCAAAGGGTACCAATGACCAAAGGGTGCATCGTGATCCCAAGGATGCAATGTATCGTGATCCAAGATCTGCGATCATGTCATGATCCAAGAGGTACGAACGTGTTGTGATCCAAGAGGTACGAACGTGTCATGATCCAAGCGGTACGAACGTATCATGATCCATCGGATGTGAATGGTTCGTGACCGAAAGGGTACAAACGGGTCGGAACTGAAAGGGTACGAACAGAACGGGACCGAAAAGGGTACGAGTGGTTCGATGGTCACAAGGACACCACATGCATTATGTTAGGCGTGGACCCACATGATGGAAATAGGTTGTCCTACAGGTCAATACATGATTGTAAGGAAATAGCGAAGGCCTTAAGGATAGGGCAATCTGTACAACATGATTGATGTATGAACCATAATCCATGGTCAATGGATGGATGGTTCTAGCCGCAAAGGCTAAGTGGGATATCTTACGATCAACCTTGGGTTGGTGAGTAGGATAGGCACCATATGCCTCATGTAGGGCGTAGACCCACATGATGGCAATGGAAGGCCGGTTATATCAGTACATGCTAAGTGGACGATGGCTTATCAAGTCTAGTGGTCGTATCATGTTTCATGACGATGGTTCGATGGCCGAACACTAGTATGGATAGTCATGTTGCTGGAGTAAGAATTTTGATGTGATGCTTCTAGATATCAACCTTGGTGTTGATAGCTTAGATTGGCTACGAGTCATGACGAAGTGTGTGGTACTATGTGTCGTAGACCACAGATACTGAGCCTAAGTGTGATTGTTCAAGGAAGGCCGTGTAAGATCTGATCATGGTTGAGTATGGACGACCTTAACTC
>NW_022610924.1:15000-52500 GCF_000309985.2 Brassica rapa
TAAACCTCAGTCAACACAATCATAAACAGTATGAACCTACCTACCGTATCCTAAGTCATTCAACCAACCACCCCTTGACTTAGAATCAGATAGATAGTCCAGAATAGATAAACAAAACACACGAACAGATCCGGATCGTCCCCAAAGACCAATCGTCTAACCGGATAGAATCTAGGTGCGACCGGCCAATGAAGTCCGGCCCAATGGCCCAACGGACTTCCTTACCTGATCCGGCCTTAGGCCTGGATCCAATCGGCGGAGTAAGCCTCAAGCCTAATCCGGAAGGCTTAGCAACCGGTCAGACCTTGCGACTCTACCTTGGCTTAGACAAACCGTGACCTTGTCTTGACTAGACAAGCCATAGGCTGATCCATAAGGATCGGTCCTAACCTGTCCCGAAAGACACCGTTTGGAACATATACCCTTTGGCCATTCGTGCCTCCTGGACACTCATGACTCTTGACAACTCGTGCCTTTTGGGTCATTCCCAACCGTTCGTCCTAACCGCCCAGTCTTGGTGTGATCGGATCATCCCACTAACCGACCCGTGTCTAGGCTAGCGGTTTGGTTATGTTCAGCCAAAGCCTAGGGACGTGTCCCTTGGACTCAACCAACACAGCCTTTCGTGTTTAACCAGAGAGAAGAGAAGAGAAACGAATTGAAACAGATAAGGAGAGCCGGATGGGACTTAGGAACCGAGCAGAGCCGCGGTGCGGTCGCATGGACCGTCCATTCGGTCTGATGGAGCCACGGCCCATCACATACCTTGTGAACCACGTCTGGGTTCTCCATGCTCTTCTCCTTGTCTTGATCTCCCATTCTTGACCGGAGTTAGTTCTCAAACGATCAGAGTCGCCGGACCACAACACCACCACAATCGGCCTTTCTCTTGGCCGGAACTCTCTCTTTCTCTCTTTCTTTCTCTCTACGTTTTTCTCTGAGTATTTTACTCTGGAATTGGATAATGAAATCGACCAGAGAGCCCCCATATTTATAGAAAACAAGGGGGTACTTGCCCCACGAACAGGCATGACTTGCTAGCGAATGGGCACCATCGGCCAAGGGTTGTCCCCTTTCGGCCACTTGCATCCCTTCGCCCTTTCTGATTGGGTTTGGGGTCGGCCACAAGCCCAACCCACGCCCGAAGCCTCCTGGGCATAGCCCACGGCCATTTCCAAAGACCCGACAGCCCATGGCCTCATGGCCGGACCTCACAGCCCGCCACTGACCCGGACCCGGACCATCGGCCTAAAGCCCGGACAGTTCGTCTAGCTGAGATGAGCTGACTCTCAGCTGCCTCAGCTGAGTGAGCTAGTAGTCCAGCTAGTGGAGCTGACTTAGTAGGGACTGAGCTGGAGTGAACTGAACCTAGCTTCATTGAGTTGGCTGAGCTACTCGTCCACTTCGTCCAGTTACCGTCTTACTCGTCCTAGCTGTCTCTTAGCTTGTATAAGGTTAAGTCTAAGTTTCCTTATGTCCTTAACCTTCTTTCTCGACCATGGAACGCTTGCCTTGATTTCCTAAGACTGGCTTGCACGTTTCCTCGAACCATGGCCGTCCCGACAATCCTATTCAGGATTGGGGGCGTGACAAGTCTCCCCCCCCTTGGGATGGATTCTTCCTCGAATCCGAATCAAATGCTTCCTCGGAAACAAACTGATCCAACCACTCTGGGTACTCTGCTTTCATTCTAGCTTCGGTTTCCCAAGTGATTATATCCTGACCATTACAGTCCCAGACGACCTTGACCATCTGGACCGTCTTCTTCCTTGTTGCTTTTTCCATCCTATCTATGATTCGAACTGGCCTCGTTTCCAAGGTTAGGTTCTTACCAAGATCGTCTGGAACGGCAGGAAGAGCGATGTCTTGGTCCGTCAGACATTTCCGAAGTTGGGAGACGTGGAACACATTATGAAATGCATCCATCTTGGCCGGCATGTAGAAACCCGTTAATAAAAAAAAAAAAAAAGAAAAGGAGAGATAATGGTCGAGTACCTTTGTGGTGGTCGAGTCGCGGGCGATCGAGAAGTTTTGAAGTACGAAGTGGGCGAAGAAGTGATCGTGAGTTAACTATGAGTCGAATAAGTTGCTCGACCATAGTTAGAAGATGTCTTAGATTGATGGGACGGACGTTTTCGAAGCATAACATTTTTGGAAGCACGACGGTGTAGAAGCTCGACGTTTTGGAAGAATGACGTTTCTTCAGCACGAAGTTTTCCGCAAAACTTTGTATCAGCGGAATAATATTTCGAAGACATTGGAAACCTGATGAGAATTAAGCACGACGGGAAGCAAGCACGACGGGAAGCAAGCACGACGGAATCGAAGCACGACGGGAAACCCCAAAATTGGACGAAAACCCTAATTTAGTTATTATGAAATTTTTCGAGGAAGCCGGAGGCTCAGGACATATTTTCCCTCAACTTCAGAGATCAAGTGGACTTTATTAAAATTGTTCTGAGCATCAGAAAGGGTGTAGAAAAATATTTGGGATTGATCGCCAACGAAAATTCACCGGAATTGTCGAAATCAGGCGAATGGACCGAGAAGCTCGAGGTGGCTTGTTGCATGGGTTCAGAACGTGGTGTCAACCATCTAACAAGCTCAGTGTCTACAGAAGCTCGAGGTGTCGCCCTGCGTGGAAGCTGCACATGCAGCTTGACATGTAGAAGCACGAGGTGGATCGGCCAAGCACGAGATGTCGCGACGCATGCAACTGAAGCATGCTGATCGACATGTGTGAGGATGTGTGGCGGCTTGCATGAGCTCCAGTCATGCAGCCTGACATCTGGGAGGAGTGGTGGCGTCCTGCATGTGTCCTAGACATGCAGCCAGCCATGTGGAGCACGAGGTGGATCGGCCAAGCACGAGATGTCGCGTTGCATGCAACCGAAGCATGCTGATCGACATGTGTGAGGATGTGTGGCGCCTTGCATGAGCTCCAGTCATGCAGCCTGACATCTGGGAGGAGTGGTGGCGTCCTGCATGTGTCCTGGACATGCAGCCAGCCATGTGGAGCACGAGGTGCCGCCGTGCATGCGTCCGGAGCCATGCGGAGCGACACATGGGCTGCCACCAACCTGAAGCTGATTGGCTGGTGTCTCCTATAAATACCCCACGACCCGAGATCATTTCTTCTCATTAAGACCTGTCCAAACCCATTACAAAACATGAGAGAAAAGTAGAAAAAGAAAGCAAGTGATTCCGAGATATTTCGAGAGTTTTAGAGAGTTTTCGAGATCAGTTCTCTATTGATTTCGAGTCAGCGCCTAGGGAAGGTTCTGTCCAACTGAAGGCCAATCAAATGAAGATCAGCTCAGATGGGAATCAAGTCAACGTGGCCAGAGAGAAAGAGAGAGAGAAAGAAAGTGTTCGATCTAGAGTTTGATCGATTCTGAAGACCGAGAAGGCCAGTTCCGTCCAATCGTCGATTCTCTACGATTGTGACGCGGAACCTCTGTCCAATTCAATCCGTCCAGGCCAGTCATATTCTATGATGGTCAAGTGGAGGTGCTGTCCAGAGTTAGTTCAGGACTATGGGTTCAGATCAGTCGAAGTTCTGCTCGATACTCCGCCGGGAAGTCCGAAGAACTGTCCAGAAGCTAGAGGAGGTTCTGTCCGAGTCCAGATCAGCCTGTCGAGGCCTGTCAACTTCTTCATGGTGAAGCCAAGGTTGTGTCCAAGACAAGATCAGTCCATTCCAGTCCAGTCAAGGCGTCCATTGGGTTTTGGCCAAGTCTTCTCCGATTAACCAGCGGCTTCTCGCCTAGAACACTGTGAGTTGGTTTGTTTGAATTCCACTTGGAATTTAGGGTAGATCGAGTCTGCATATAGATTAGAATGATCACGCTATTGAATGGTAGAGTCCTTAGGGTTATTTTATTTATGGAACCGGACTCAGTTTAGCAAGGGCTAAGCTGAGATGAATGGAATTAAGACTGAGTTAATAACTTGACTAGGACTAGGGCTAGGATGCATCATGTTTTCTATTATTGCGTGTTGATATTGTTGAGTGCAGGTTCCCGTTATCTTTAAAGATAGTTTCTCAGCGGGAGGCTGGACTATCTGGGTAACGGTTTGATTGTGTTGTTTAGTATTGATATTATTGTTTAGTAGTTAGTACTAAGGGTCTTAGGCCATATAGGCCGGACTACTGGTACTATTGGTTTGTGTTGTAGAGTCGAGTGTCTAGTTAGGATCTGGAAATTTAGCCTTAGGTTAGGTTCTAGATTGAGTTTGTGTTGTGTGAGTGTTGCCGACAGTATGTGCGTAACCCGCCCATGCTAGGCTTGTTTGGGGTTGATTAGTGTTTCCTCGGCCTCGTACCCAGCGGGTTCAAGGAAACCCCTTATTCGCTGGATCGGGAAGACTCAGACGAACGGTGTCATGTACTATGGCTGAGTATTACACGACGGTGTAATGTGGCAGTGACCCGAAGGACTGTGGGCTGTCGCGCGGTGACCCGAATGACTGTGGGCCGCGGTCGGTTGAAAGTTCCTTCTTCTGGCCTTTGTGGTAGGGAGATAGGATATTGCCGATAGAGAGGAGGAACACAATGTCACCAGGGCCCAGGTTAGAGTGTTGTGTTAGAGTGTCGTAGAGGGTTATGGAACCCTCGAGTTAGTGTAGCACCGATATACGGTGTTACAAGTTAGATCGAGTCGTAGTTACTCATAGTCTTATTATTGTGATTGTGTTTGTGGTTGATTGATTTGCTTGCAGGTTCTGACGTTAAGTCTAAGTCTGGTTTAGGTACCGGATTAGGCTTGATGTGTATTTCGTTAGTGTAGGCCTGACGTTGGCCTGTATGTGTTTGAGTGATTGCTTGTGAAGGGTGGTGGATATTAAAGCTATGCGGTATCATTGGTTGGCCGATCATGTTCTTGTTTGATTGTTGGTCGATCGATTAATGATACTTGTATAGTCTAAGTGTCTAACACTACATGAGTATTGAACTCAGGCGTATATATGGTTAACTAGGGATTGCTTGTTGACTTGTTTTAATGCAGGTTCCCGTTACTTGAAGCTAGATCATGGCAGGAGGCCAAGTCTAACTTAGTAACGGTTTGCTTAGCCTTAGCTTTTATTGCATGCTAGGGCTAGATTGATTGTTATTTTGGGTTGTCTGGGTAGAGTCTAGGTTGCGGGTAGAGGCCGCCAGCTCACTGAGTAATATTAGATTACTCATCCAACTCCGTTGTCCTTTTTGCAGGTCGCTTTAGGTAAGGATGATCGGATAGCTTCGTGCTGGACGTTAGGACCGCCGGTGTAGATTTTCATGCCTTTTGTAAACGGTATTGTGAATTGTGTTATGTTGACTCGATTTGGCATTAGGCCGGGCCCAGTCTTGAATTATTCAATGTATGAATATTTCTTGAATCAATAAAAGTAATTGTTTTATATGCGCTTCATGAGTACTCTGATATTTGACTAGTCCGGTCTAACACAACGTTAGGTCGAGGTACGGGTTGAAAAGCCTTAGGCCTTGATCTAACGGAAAACGCTAACTCTAGGTACGGGTTGCAAAGCCTTATGCCTTGACGCAGCGGGACGAGTTAGTGGATGAACTGGTCTAGGTCGTGGAGTAAAGTTTGTGACTCTGACCGGATTGTCCCTAGCTCGTCACGTAGCGCTTCTGAACCATGGTGTTGGGTTGGACGGTCAGTCATGTTCTTGTTTGATTGTTGGCTGGCCGGTTGGCCTTTCATCTCCAACCCTTGGTGTGGGTCGTCCGTCGGTCATGTTCTTGTTTGATTGTTGGCCGGTGGGTCGACCTATGCCTAGGACGGTTCGGGGGTGTTACACGGCATGTCCAACTTGTAGGCCACCATCCCAACTCTTTCAATGACCTTGAACGGCCCCAAGTATCTCGGATCTAACTTCCGTCTTCTGGAAATCCGGACTCGTCCTTTGAAGGTAATCATTTTGAGATACACCAAGTCACCTACTTGGAACTCGAGATCTTTCCTTCTTCGATCTGCATAGTTCTTTTGGCGGTCTTGTGCCTGTCTCATCTTGTCCCTCAAGAACTTGATCTTTTCGGCTGTCTCTTCGACAATCTCCGGACCAATCATGCTGCATTCCCCAACTTGGGTCCAGCATAAGGGTGTCCTGCATGGACGCCCATACAGAGCTTCGTATGGCGACATGCCAATACTACTATGGAAACTATTGTTGTAAGCAAATTCTACCAGAGGTAGATGTTTCTCCCAGGAATCACCCCAGTCTAGAACACATGCTCGCAACATATCTTCCAATGTCTGGACCGTACGTTCAGACTGTCCATCCGTCTGTGGGTGATAGGCTGTACTCATGTTCACTCTTGTTCCTAAAGCCTTTTGGAAAGCCTTCCAGAAGTAAGATGTGCACCTTGAATCCCTATCTGAAATTATGCTTGCTGGCACACCATGTAGTCGGACGATCTCATCAATGTACTTACGTACAATCTGATCTACCCCATCCGACTTTTTGATAGCCAGGAAGTGTGCTGATTTGGTTAGGCGATCAACCACAACCCAAACCGCATCTTTCTTATTCCTCGTGGTAGGGAACCCAGTCACAAAGTCCATTGTGATGTGATCCCATTTTCATTCTGGAATAGGCAAGCTTTGCAATAACCCACTAGGCACTTGATGTTCTGCTTTGATGAGTTGGCAAGTGGAACACTTGGCCACCCACTCCGCGATATCTGCCTTCATACGGATCCAATGATAGAACTTCTTAAGGTTCTGGTACATCTTGGTCGCACCAGGATGAACCGAGAATCTGGACTTATGAGCCTCCCTCATAATCTCTTCCTTTAGACTTCGATCATTAGGACCACTGATCCGACCGTTTACTAGGATGGTACCATCCTTTTCAGTTTGGTACTCCGTCCTATCATTCTGAGCAACCTTGTTCAGGTTCTCGTCCTGACCTTGAGCCAACCGAATTCGGGTAAGCAGGTTGGCCTGATTGACCGCCTCTAATCCGAGTGGTTAAGACTCTTTGGTCGATCCGTTCAACCGTAAGGCACGAACCGTACCGTCCAGGTCGTCCGCTTCTCGTTCAGCTGATACATCGACCCTTCTCCGGCTCAAGGCATCTGCGACCAGATTAGCCTTTCCCGGATGATAGGTGATATCCAGATCGTAATCAGCTACAAACTCCATCCACCTTCTCTGCCTTAAGTTTAACTCAGACTGGGTGAATATATACTTAAGACTCATATGGTCCGTAAGTATCTGAACCTTGGCACCATACAAGTATGATCGCCAAATCTTTAAGGCGAACACTACCGCAGCCATTTCAAGGTCATGGGTGGGGTAGTTTCCCTCATGTTTTCTCAACTGCCTTGACCCATAGGCGATGACCTTCCCATGCTGGGTTAATACGCAGCCTAGTCCTGTTATGGACGCATCCGTATAAACCACATAGGGTTGGTCGGCCTCTGGAAGAACCAGAATGGGTGCGCTAGTCAGCATGTCCTTAAGCGCGGAAAAACATTTCCCAAACTCCTCAGACCATGTGAACTTAACGTCCTTCCCGGTCAACCGTGTCATAGGCTGAGCCAAGCTTGCGAATCCTTTCACAAACTTTCTATAATAACCTGCCAGCCCTAGGAAGCTTCTGACTTCCGTGGCACTGCATGGTCGAGGCCAATCCTTGATTGCCCTGATCTTCTCTGGATCCACCGAGACGCCCTCACCGGACACAATGTGGCCGAGAAACCCAATGCTCTTCTGCCAAAAACTGCATTTACTGAGTTTTGCATAGATATTGTGTTCCCGTAATCGTTCCAGCACGGCTCTCAGGTGTTTCCGATGAGATTCCTCATCCTTGGAGTAAATCAGGATATCATCAATGAAGATGATCACTGATTCGTCCAGGAAGTCTCAGAACACGCTGTTCATCATTTTCATGAATGCAGCAGGCGCATTGGTCAGACCGAATGGCATAACCACAAACTCGTAGTGGCCGTACCTGGTCCGGAATGCTGTCTTTCTAATATCATTTGGCTCTATAGGGATCTGATGACACCCTGAGGCCAAATCAATCTTAGAAAACCATTTGACTCCTTTGAGTTGATCCAACAACTCATCTATTCTGGGCAACGGGTACTTGTTCTTCACAGTAACCCTGTTCAACCCTCGATAGTCAATACACAGACGCATGCTACCATCCTTCTTTTTCACAAAGAGGACTGGTGCACCCCAAGGAGAGCTACTTGGACGTATGAACCCCTTGTCCAGCAATTCTTCTAATTGCTTCTTTAGCTCGGCCATCTCGGCCGGAGCCATTCGGTATGGACTCTTGGACAGCGAAGCTGTCCCTGGTTCTAGTTCAATCGTAAATGGATCCGACATATCAGGGGGGACACCCTGTAGTGAACGGATTACATCTGGGAACTCAGACACCAATGGGTCCTCAGTTAGATCTTTCTGATCATCAGACCTGCCGTGCTCCATAGTGGTAATTGTGGTCAAATATGCTTCACAACCCCGTCTAAGCATCCGTTCTGCTCGGATTGCTGACATCACTACTCTATCCAGAGCCGGACTCATATTCAGACTTTGGTACTGGATCGGGTGAGGTCCAGTCTCCAACCGGACACATCCTCTGTGGGAGTCGAGAGTGGCCCGATACTTTCCCAACCAATCCATGCCTAGGATCACATCGTGATTCTGTAGGCGCAACACAATCAGATCTACAGGCAGATTTTTCTCCTGGATCATTACCGGGATATTAGTCATGAGCCCTAATGAGTGCATGATTTGCCCACCGGCCGCCCTCACTAGTCTCGAATTATCCCCAGAACAGAGGCAGAACAGACCCTTTCCGACCAGTTTCGGACTCACAAAACTATGTGTAGCCCTTGTGTCGAAAAGTACGTGGGTTTCACACCACCAATCATGAGGGTCCCTATATAAGACCCACATCAGAATCCCCTAGCCACTCTAGGTTCCAGACCAAGCATTCTATTGAATGTAAACAGATAAATTCAGAAATTACCTGAGATCTAATCAAACGATCCAGAAGCGCCGTCGTCTCGGGACAGCTCATACACCCTTGGTGTTGTGGTCGGTCTGCTCTGGGTCGACTTTCCTGTGTCTCCACGACCCTTCCCTTGTTCTCCTTGCCGCTTAGGACATTCACTTTGAAAGTGTCCGCTTTGGCCGCAATGGAAACAAGTCCGAGAGCCGCTGCCACTGGATTGGCCCTGAGTCCGGCTTGGCCGAGTGCAATCTCGGATGGAATGATCCAAGCTGCCACATCTCACACAAGCTCCCATGGCTTTCCAGCATTCACCTGGATGGTTCTTACCACACTTGGGACATTCAGGTCATCCACTAGAGGCCATGCCTCCTTCAACCTGGTCCCACTTCCTCTTTCGGTCGTTAATCTTACCCGTCGGGACAGACTGCGACTTTGTCTTAAGCTTGGCTTCTTCGGCCAAGTTAGACTCCAAAAGAGCTACACGTTCAACCAGCTCTCTGACGGTGCTGAAGGTGCGGATCAAACAGTGGGTTCTCAGCTCCGGCCTTAAGCCTCGAATGAACCGACGAACCTGGACTGTCTCGTCCTCAAGTTCCCTTCCAACAAACCGTCGGAGCCGGTTGAACTCCTATTCGTACTCACGTACGGCCCTGCGGCCTTGCGTAAGGTCTAGGAATCTACCTTCCAGACGGTCCAAAGCATCTGCAGGAAAGTATTTGCGGTTGAATTCATCTTCGAAATCTGCAAAACTCTGGAGACTTCCATTGGTGCGCTTGTTCACAGCCAGCCACCAATTATGCGCGTCCCCTTCCAGGAAGTGAACCGCAATGTCTCTCTTGTAATCCTCGGGACAACGAGTTGAGCTGAAGTTTCGGACTAGCCTACTCCTCCACTCGTCTGCCTCAATAGGATCGGTGCTTCCTGAGAAATGCTTCGTCCCTAGATGGGAGATGTGCTGAAGCAAACTCAGATAGTCCACCTTTTTCCCGGTCCTTTATGGTGGATCAATCTCGATCACCTCGACCGTTTCCACAACTGGACCATTGGTTTTGGGGGCGGTCGTAGCCACATGCGTAGCTTGGCCAACCGAGGAGTTCACTAATGGCGTGAACAGTTGGGCCATAGCCTCCACCTGAGTCCCCATTACCTTCATGGCCTCTAACAAGTCCTCTTTGGACAGTGTTGCGGTTACATTGGCCGTACCATCGGCCACTTTCTCACGCTGGCCACCATCACGGTTAGCGTTCGAGGATTCCACTTCCTCATCACTCTCCTGATGTTCCTGACCATCCCGTAGCGTCCCCGTAAGGTTAGCCTGATCAGTTGGCAACACATCTTCCGCGTTAGCCGCGGCCGGATCGGTTTGCAAACCGGACAGATTAGTTCCATCCACGGCCACTCGGCTAGACTGACCGGCCATTCCCTTACTTCTTCGGGACTTTCCCGATTTGCTTTTTCCAGCCTAAGGATTCAGACAATGTTAGTACAAAACAAACTAACATACACAGAACAAAACAATCCCTAGACTAAGCAATCAAACCTCACCATGAGACCTAATCAGCTGGCTGCGTGTGTGTGTGTGGACTACATGGACAGCCACAGACGTCCTGTGTGTACTTAACAGACAGCCCACGTGGGCCAGCGTGCTTAGTCCAAGGACCAGCGTGCTGATATGTGTACTGATGGACAGCCACAGACGTTCTGTGTGTGCTGACGGACACACACAGACACACACGGACAGCCACAGACGTCCTGTTTGTGCTGATGGACAGCCACGGACGTCCTTTGTGTGCTGGCTGACACCCACAGACGTCCTATGTGTACTGAACAGACAGCCCACGTGGGCCAAAATCACCCGAACACTCCACGGGAAGGGCCAGCATTCTGAGTCCAAGGACCAGCATGCTGATATGTGTACAGATGGACAGCCACAGACAGCCACGGACGCCCTGTGTGTGCTGACGGACAGCCACAGACAGCCACAGACGTCCTGTGTGTGCTGGCGGACACCCACAGACGTCCTGTGTGTACTGAACAGACAGCCCACGTGGGCCAAAATCACCCAAACAGTCCACGGGGAGGGTCAGCGTGCTGAGTCGGAGGACCAACGTGCTGATATGTGTACTGATGAACAGCCACGGACGTCCTGTGTGTTCTGACGGACACACATGGACACACACGGACAGCCACGGACGTCCTGTGTGATATGGTCATCAGATCAGCAACTGAACCGGAGGTCAACCCAAAGCCCTACTCAACCAACCAAGGCTTAAACCAGGATATAGGTGCACTAATAATGCCATATCTTACAAACCAAGAGGGTTTAAATCACGAGGTTAATATTTATGGATTCTACACTCAAGAAGGAGTCCAGGCCAATTGGAATCGAGCCAAAATATTAACAGAGCAAGAAGTTATGAATTTTACAAGTCAGAGGTTTTCCAGCCTGTCCATCTGCGAGTACCCGACTTTAGAAGGAGATTCCAGCCCAAGGAAGGAGCGGCCTGAACCAAAGCCCATCATAGGATTCAAGAGGAATCTCTCAGCCTTCCAGAAAGCTCAATACCAGAAGAAATGGCCACGGAATTATGAAGTTATGATCCAATCTCCAAAACCGGACAAACCAGTTCTACACTTGCCTCAATTGGTAGCTAGCCGGTTTAATCAGCTTCAAACCAGACATTCGCGACCAGGAGAGCATTTCAACCAATCAGGAGACATCATACACGGCCAAGAGGAGTTCTACAAGTCCATACCTTGCACCAGCCAACATAGGATCAAAAGGATCCTCATTAACTCCAACTTGCCTTATTTGGAAGCTCTTGCATTCAAACTCCAACAGCTCTTTTTCTTTGAGCTTATGCACGACATCAGAATCTTCCAAGCCATCCAGAAGATCCCAAGAAAGCTCTCTTATCCCCTTAAACCATCCAGGTTCAAGAAAGATCAGATTCTTTACTTGGAGCCAAAATCCCACAAAAGGCTCCAACAGCTAGTTTTTGATTTCTTTCTTAGTTTTGATTAGTTTCATTTTCAATTTGTTTTAGAACGTTAGGACCTTTGTCTCTGAGCATTATATAAGCTCCTAGACGTCCATTGTAAGAGAGATTCTTTGTTGTCTTATTGATTTCGTGAGACTAGTTTGTTTGTGCAAATCAAACAAGCTCAGTACACAGATTGAGAGAGTCAATCACTTCGATCCATCATTCCATCAGATTGAGAGATTCAATCAAACCTTCCTCCGCAAATCCACTTCAGTTCATCTTCTAATCAAGCTGAGAGTGATACACATCCAGCAGCTTGATTCCGCCATATCTATCCCTTCTCTTTGTTTATTTATCTTGTTTTATTATCATTATCATCATCATCTCATTCGCTTTCATAATTGTTTCTGTTTGCATTATAAAACTCTAAAAACTCATAAAAACCGGTTCTCTTTGTTTTCAGGTTTAAACCGTGGTTCCACCATTCAACCAATTCATGGGTTACACCCCCCCCCCCCCCCCTGTGCCTACAACATTTTCCTATCAGAGCTCAAGCTCCTGAATCAGGTCATTCTATCCTTGCATCATTCATTGCTTGCATTTATTTTTACATTAATAAACCAAAAATCCATAAAAACTGTCTTCTTGTTTCAAGTTTTGTTTTTCTGTTCTTGCTGTACATCATTCCTATAAACCAGAAAATAAAAAGAAAGAAGAAGTTTTTAGGTAGTTTGATCCACGAAAATTCAAAAAAAAATTAGTCATAGTGTTTGCATTCATTAGTTTCCATAAAAGAAAACCCATAAAACAAATCTGCATTTAAGTTGTTTCCATTTTTCTTTTGCATTGCATATCAAGTTTAAGAATCATCCTAGTTATTTTATTAGACCATTTTAGCTAAAGTATTTCGTGCATATTATATTGCTGCATTTAAAAAAAAAAAATCATTCATCATAAGTTTGAATCTTTTGTTCCATATTGATAGGTTTATTGCATTTCTTAAACTAAAAACTCAAAAAGAAATATCATTGTTAGTTTGTTTCTATATTTTATTTCCATTTATTGTTCATAAGCATCCCATACTGATTTATTTCATGCCTGCATCAAGAAAATTAAAAGAAAAATCATTTTGCATAATTGATTTCATTTCGGTTCACATCGGCATATTTCTCGGTTTAAGCTTTAATTAGTTTTGCATTCTTTCCATTGTATCTTACTTAACCATCACTCCCCATATCTTTCACTTGATCTTTGAGAGTGTTTTCAGGAAGCCATGGTAGGAGAAATCCAGAGCCAACTTCTCAAGGAAAACCAACCTGTATGTGCTGACGGACACCCACGGACGTCTTGTGTGTGCTGACGGACACACACGGACAGCCACAGACATCCTGTGTGTGCTAACAGACAGCCACAGACAGCCACGGATGTCCTGTGTGTGCTGGCGGACACCCACGGACGTCCTGTGTGTACTGAACAGACAGCCCACGTGGGCCAAAATCACCCAAACAGTCCACAGGAAGGGCTAGCGTGCTGAGTCCAAGGACCAACGTGCTGATATGTGCACTGATGGACAGCCACGGACGTCATGTGTGTGCTGACGGACACACACGGACAGCCACAGACATCCTGTGTGTGCTGACGGACACACACGGATGTCCTATTTGTACTGACGGACACCCACGGACGTCCTGTGTGTACTGAACAGACAGCCCACGTTGGCGAAAATCACCCGAACAGTCCACGGGAAGGGCCAGCGTGCTGAGTCCAAGGACCAGCGTGCTGATATGTGTACTGATGGACAGCCACAGACGTCCTGTGTGTGCCGAAGGACACACACGGACACACACAGACAGCCACGGACGTCTTGTGTGTGCTGACGGACACCCACGGACGTTCTGTGTGTGCTGACGGACACCCACGGACGTCCTGTGTGTGCTGACGGACACCCACGGACGTCCTGTGTGTACTGACCAGACAGCCCACGTGGGCAAAAATCACCCGAACAGTCCACGGGAAGGGCCAGCGTGCTGAGTCCAAGGACCAGCATGCTGATATGTGCACTGATGGACAGCCACGGACGTCCTGTGTGTCCTGGCGAACACACACGGACACACACAGACAGCCACAGACGTCATGTGTGTGCTGACGGACAGCCACAGACGTCCTGTGTATGCTGGCGGACACCCACGGACGTCCTGTGTGTACTGAACAGACAGCCCACGTGGGCCAAAATCACCCAAACAGTCCACGGGAATGGCCAGCGTGCTGAGTCCAAGGACTAGCGTGCTGATATGTGTACTGATGGACAGCCACTGACGTTCTGTGTGTGCTGACGGACACACACGGACACACACGTACAGCCATGAACAGCCCACACAAGAACAAGGGACTTTCATGGGGATTTGATCAGGCCAAGGCCTTAAGATTGATGGATCCTTCCCTGTAATATCATAAAACAATCCATAGCACAACATATATGAAGAAACAGAGTAGATGAAGTCAGAGTAAGGAGTGGCCAATCGATCCAAACCGGCCAGACTCACACGGCCATCATCCGCGGCCTTGTCCGGTTATTCTTGGCCACACCTCTCACCTTAGGAGTTCGGTCTACATGGGCGACTTCCTTCTCTTTCTCCTTTGCCTTCTCCTTGTCTTTCTGCCTCAAATCCATCCTCTTGATCACACGCCCAAACACACCAGGAACACTCAAGAACAATCTCTTGGATCAAATCGGCCAATCCAAGGTTTGTGTCTCTCTTTCTCTCTTGAATTTTCTCTGTGTTTCTCTCTGTGTGAAAATGAGTAAAAATCGACCAGAATGGGCAGAAATCAGAGAGAGAGGACTGTAAGACCCGAACCCTGGCCTCTCGACCTTATGGAGTCCGCAGGCTTACTTATTAATTTCTTTGCTTGTTTGATCCATTTTAAGTCTTTTATTTACTAAGTCATATTCGAATATGAGGTTCATAAACAAAGGAACAGATTGCACAGCGGAATAACAATGTATAAACTTTGTATTACTTAGAAACATGAGATTCAATACACAACTTCTTAACAGTCTCATAGACAATCACTAGTTCATCCCTAGCATCATCTAACCACACGTTACACAGCCTCTCACTGACCGAGCCTTCACGGCTCCTTTGCTTGACCAGAACCATCCTTAGTTCCTGAAACCACAACCAGATAAGCATTAATCATAACCGAGAATAGAACGGATTGATTCCACAATGCTTGGCTTGGTTCCTAGAACTTAGATAAACCTCAGTCAACATAATCATAAAACGTATGAACCTACCTACCGTATCCTAAGTCATTCAACCAACCACCCCTTGACCTAGAATCAGATAGATAGTCCAGAATAGATAAACAGAACACACGAACAGATCTGGATCGTCCCCAAAGACCAATCCGTCTAACCGGATAGAATCTAGGTGCGACCGGCCAATGGAGTCCGGCTCAATGGTCCAACGGACTCCCTTACCTGATCCGGCCTTAGGCCTGGATCCAATCGGCCGAGTAAGCCTCAAGCCTAATCCGGAAGGCTTAGCAACCGGTCAGACCTTACGACTCTACCTTGGCTTAGACAAACCGTGACCTTGTCTTAACTAGACAAGCCATAGGCTGATCCATAAGGATCGGTCCTAACCTGTCCCGAAAGACACAGTTTGGAACATGCACCCTTTGGCCATTCGTGCCTCTTGGACACTCATGACTCTTGACAACTCGTGCCCTTTGGGTCATTCCCAACCGTTCGTCCTAACCGCCCAGTCTTGGTGCGATCGGATCATCCGACTAACCGACCCGTGTCTAGGCTAGCGGTTTGGTTATGTTCGGCCAAAGCCTAGGGACGTGTCCCTTGGACTCAACCAACACAACCTTCCGTGTTTAACCAGAGAGAAGAGAAGAGAAACGAATTGAAACAGATAAGGAGAGCCGGATGGGACTTAGGAACCGAGCAGAGCCGCGGTGCGGTCGCATGGACCGTCCGTTCGGTCTGATGGAGCCACGGCCCATCACATACCTTGAGAACCACGTCTGGGTTCTCCATGCTCTTCTCCTTGTCTTGATCTCCCATTCTTCACCGGAGTTAGTTCTCAAACGATCAGAGTCGCCGGAACACAACACCACCACAATCGGCCTTTCTCTTGGCCGGAACTCTCTCTTTCTCTCTTTCTTTCTCTCTACGTTTTTCTCTGAGTATTTTACTCTGGAATTGGATAATGAAATCGACCAGAGAGCCCCCATATTTATAGAAAACGAGGGGGTAAGTCTTGCCCCACGAACAGGCATGACTTGCTAGCGAATGGGCACCATCGGCCAAGGGTTGTCCCCTTTCGGCCACTTGCATCCCTTCGCCCTTTCTGGTTGGGTTTGGGGTCGGTCACAAGCCCAACCCACGCCCCAGGCCTCCTGGACTTAGCCCACGGCCTTGTCCAAAGACCCAACAGCCCATCGCCTCATGGCCGGACCTCACAGCCCGCCACTGACCCGGACCGGACCATCGGCCTAAAGCCCGGACAGTCCGTCTAGCTGAGATGAGCTGACTCTCAGCTGCCTCAGCTGAGTGAGCTAGTAGTCCAGCTAGTGGTGCTGACTTAGTAGGGACTGAACTGGTGTGAACTGAACCTAGCTTCATTGAGCTGGCCGAGCTACTCGTCCACTTCGTCCAGCTACCATCTTACTCGTCCTAGCTGTCTCTTAGCTTGTATAAGGTTAAGTCTAAGTTTCCTTATGTCCTTAACCTTCTTTCTCGACCATGGAACGCTTGCCTTGATGTCCTAAGACTGGCTTGCATATTTCCTCGAACCATGGCCGTCCCGACAATCCTATTCAGGATTGGAGGCGTGACAAGGACGACTTAAACTGTCCCCAATTGCCGGGGCGAACAGTTACCAAATCACATCCCTTCTTCCCAAAACCGTCCCATAACCGCCCATTGGCGGTTTCTCCCCTTTTCTTCCTTTGACAAATCGATCACTGAGCCTCAGCTCACACTCTGGAAACTTGTCCCCTCCCTGTCCCGAGCTTAAGACCAATTTGGTCGAACCGTCCTGCACCCGGACCATCGGCTTGCCCAGTAACCGTCCCGGACTCGTCCACACTGATCCGAACCATAACACACCGTCCAACTGGATTAAGCTGACCTCCAGATGTTCCCAGCTGAGTGAGCTAGTCCACCAGCTCCTGTGAGCTGAACAGATCATGGTGAACTGAATACCAGCTGAACCGAGCTGATTGAACTCAAACCAACACTCGTCCTGCTGCCTAAACACTCACTCAACTCCTTTACCCTTGTTTCCATCGTATCCTGGTTAAGTCTCAGCTGACTGATGCCCTTAACCTTCATTCAGGGCCATGATATGCTTGTCTCAAGGTCTAATGACCTGACTGGTGCGTCTCCCCGCACCATGGCCCGTCCGGGCGATCCTATCTAGGATCGGGGACATGACAGTAAGGGCCAGCGTGCTGAGTCCAAGGACCAACGTGCTGATATGTGTACTGATGGAGAGCCAGGAACATCCTTTGTGTGCTGACGGACACAGACACACACGGACAGCCACAGACATCCTGTGTGTGCTGGCGGACACCCACAGACGTCCTGTGTGTACTGAACAGACAGCCCACGTGGCCAATATCACCCAAACAATCCACGGGAAGGGTCAGTGTGCTGAGTCCAAGGACCAACGTCCTGATATGTGTACTGATGGACAGCCACGGACATCGTGTGTGTGCTGACGGACACACACAGACACATACAGACAGCCACAGACGTCATGTGTGTGCTGACAGACACACACGAACGTCCTGTGTGTGCTGATGGACACCCACGAAAGTCCTGTGTGTACTGAACAGACAGCCCACGTGGGCCAAAATCACCCGAACATTCCACGGGAAGGGCCAGCGTGCTGAGTGCAAGGACCAGCGTGCTGAGTGCAAGGACCAGCGTGCTGATATGTGTACTGATGGACAGCCACATACGTCATGTGTGTGCTGACGGACACACATGGACACACACGGACAGCCATGGATGTCTTGTGTGTGCTGACGGACAGCCACGGATAGCCACAGACGTCCTGTGTGTGCTGGCGGACACCCACGGATGTCCTGTGTGTACTGAACAGACAGCCCACGTGGGCCAAAATCACCCAAACAGTCCACGGGATGGGCCAGCGTGCTGAGTACAAGGACCAGCATGCTGATATGTGTACTGATAGACAGCCACGGACGTCCTGTGTGGGCTGACAGACACACACGGACACACACGAACACACATGGACGTTCTGTGTGTGGTGACGGACACAACCGGACATCCTGTGTGTGCTGGCGGACAGCCACTGACAGCCAAGGCCGTCTTGTGTGTGCTGGCGGACACCCACAGACACACACGGACAACCACGGACGTCCTGTGTGTGATGACAGACAGCCACGGACGTCCTGTGTGTGCTGGCGGTCACCCACGCATGTCATGTGTGTATTGAACAGACAGCCCACGTGGGCCAAAATCACCCAAACAGTCCACGGGACGGGCCAGCGTGCTGAGTCCAAGGACAAACGTGCTGATATGTGTACTGAACAGACAGCCTACGTGGGCCAAAATCACCAGAACAGTCCACAAGAAGGGCCAGCATGCTGATATGTGTACTGATGGACAGCCACGGACGTCCTGTGTGTGCTAACGGACACACACGGACAGCCACAGACAGCCACATACGTCCTGTGTGTGCTGACGGACAGCCACAGATGTCCTGTGTGTGCTGGCGGACACCCACGAACGTCCTGTGTGTACTGAACAGACAGCCCACGTGGGCCAAAATAACCCAAAGAGTCCACGGGGAGGGTCAGCGTGCTGAGTCCAAGGACCAACGTGCTGATATGTGTACTGATGGACAGCCACGGATGTCCTGTGTGTTCTGACGGACACACATGGACACACATGGACAGCCACAGACATCCTGTGTGTGCTGATGGACACACATAGACGTTCTGTGTGTGCTGACGGACACACACGGACACACACGGACATCCACAGACGTCCTGTGTGTGCTGACGGACAGCCACGGACAGCCACAGACATCCTGTGTGTGCTGGCGGACACCCACGGACGTCCTGTGTGTACTGAACAGACAGCCCACATGGACCAAAATCGCCCAAACAATCCACAGGAAGGGCCAGCGTGCTGAGTTCAAGGACCAACGTGCTGATATGTGTACTGATGGACAGCCACGGACGTCCTGTGTGTGCTGACGGACACAGACGGACACACACGGACAGCCACACACGTCCTGTGTGTTCTGACGGACACACACGGACGTCCTGTGTGTGCTAAAGGACACCCACAGACATCTTGTGTGTCCTGACGGACACACACGTACACACACGGGCACACACATACAGCCACGGACGTCCTGTGTGTGCGGACGGACAGCCACAGACGTCCTGTGTGTGCTGGCGGACACCCACGGACGTCCTGTGTGTACTGAACAGACTGCCCACGTGGGCCAAAATCACCCAAACAGTCCACGGGAAGGGCCAGCGTGCTGAGTTTAAGGACCAACGTGCTGATATGTGTACTGATGGACAGCCACGGACGTCCTGTGTGTGCTGATGGACACAGACGGACACGCACAGACACACACGTACAGCCACGGACGTCTTGTGTGTGCTGGCGGACACCCACGGACGTCCTGTCTGTATTGAACAGACTGCCCACGTGGGCCTAAATCACTCGAACATGCCACAGGAAGGGTCAGCGTGCTGAGTCCAAGGACCAACATGCTGATATGTGTACTGATGGACAGCCACAGACGTCCTGTGTGTGCTGACGGACACACACGGACATACACAGACACACACGGACAGCCACAGAAGTCTTGTGTGTGCCGACGGACACACACGGACAGCCACGGACGTCTTGTGTGTGCTGACGGACACCCACGGACGTCCTGTGTGTGCTGACGGACACCCACGGACGTCCTGTGTGTACTGACCAGACAGCCCACGTGGGCAAAAATCACCCGAACAGTCCACGGGAAGGGCCAGCGTGCTGAGTCCAAGGACCAGCGTGCTGATATGTGCACTGATGGACAGCCACGGACGTCCTGTGTGTCCTGACGGACACACACGGACACACACAGACAGCCACGAACGTCATGTGTGTACTGACGGACAGCCACAGACGTCCTGTGTGTGCTGGCGGACACCCACGGACGTCCTGTGTGTACTGAACAGACAGCCCACGTGGGCCAAAATCACCCAAACAGTCCACGGGAATGGCCAGCGTGCTGAGTCCAAGGACTAGCGTGCTGATATGTGTACTGATGGACAGCCACTGACGTTCTGTGTGTGCTGACGGACACACACGGACACACACGTACAGCCACAGACGTCTTGTGTGTGCTGACGGACACACACGGACGTCCTGTGTGTACTGAACAGACAGCCCATGTGTGCCACAATCACCCACGGACAGCCAAAATCACCCGAGAAGCCAAAAATTCAAAAATTAATATTTTTGAAGAAATTTTTCTGAAAGGAAACATCAAAAATATGTCAACAAAGAGTTTAGGATGTCGAGTGTTGATCAAAAGTTGCTGTAGACATCCGTTTAAACCACGAAACCCCGAACTTTGTAGCATGCAAAAGACATGGTTAGAAGCAAAAGAAAATCATGAAAATTTACCAGAAAATAGCTTTAACTATTCTTATGAAGGATGCAAAAAATCAGATTCAAATTCGAAGTATTTTTTTTACATCAAAAATACTCCCGGAACACAACCAATGTCTACTGGTGACAGACTGAAAAAAAGTGTTTTGTCTATATATGGGGTAGGCACTCTTCTAAGCATACCCTCAGTACCCGAAGGGGTATGTAGTGTTGGACTGCTCGGTCCAACACTATCGATGGCTAGGTTGAGGTCGATGGCCGGATTGTCTCCAGTGAATTTTCCGGTAACTTTTCCGGCAAATTTTTTGGCGGACCGTTTTGCCCTAACTTCAAATTTTCGCGCTTGTGTGGTCTTGGCCTGGTTTCATCCGTCTTCCAGTTGCTCTTTTGATTACATCTCAAGAGTGGTTGGAAAGATTGATGTTAGCGGGGCAAATGAATATTCGGCGTATGAGTGGTGATTGGATAGCTAGTGTTTGTAGGCTCTGTGCTCGCGCACCCAAATACAGACCAACTATCCTCCTTAGTTTCTTCACTAGCATAGTTTTATGCTTGTTGAACTGATCCGGGGCCTTTGTTGCGTACCTATCTGGAAGGAATTGTTAAGCTTTGCTTAAAATGTTGTTGCGGCATCTCCTTCAGTGGGGAAGTTGTGAACACATAAGCCGACACTTGTGATCCTTGCGTCTTTGCATAATTTATGCATTGTTCGCAAAGGTGAATAAGCTGTTTGCTGAGATCTCGGTTGCGGAAATATTATGGCGGTGACTCGAAGAAATTCTGTCCCGCTAAGCACGTTTGTCTCCGGACAAAAGATGACGGTCAAGTCTGCGTCTGTTCCCACTTTCCATGTGTCTGCGGGAATATGACGTGGTCTTGCCCTGATTTATGAATGCTACCTGGTTGATCGTGCCAGTAGTCATATGCTTGTCTCAAAGATTAAGCCATGCATGTGTAAGTATGAACGAATTCAGATTGTGAAACTGTGTATGGCTCATTAAATCAGTTATAGTTTGTTTGATTGTAACTACTACTCGGATAACTGTAGTGATTCTAGAGCTAATACGTCCCCGACTTCTGGAAGGGATGCATTTATTAGATAAGAGGTCGAGGTGGGCTCTGCCCGTTGCTCTGATGATTCATGATAACTCGACGGATCGCATGGCCTTAGTGCTGGCGACGCATCATTCAAATTTCTGCCCTATCAACTTTCGATGGTAGGATAGTGGCCTACCACGGTGGTAACGGGTGACAGAGAATTAGGGTTTGATTCCGGAGAGGGAGCCTGAGAAACGGCTACCACATCCAAGGAAGGCAGCAGGCGCACAAATTAGCCAATCCTGACATGGGGAGGTAGTGACAATAAATAACAATACCGGGCTCTTTGAGTCTGGTAATTGGAATGAGTACAATCTAAATCCCTTAACGAGGATCCATTGGAGGGCAAGTATGGTGCCAGAAGCTGCGGTAATTCCAGCTCCAATAGCGTATATTTAAGTTGTTGCAGTTAAAAAGCTCGTAGTTGAACCTTGGGATGGGTCGCCCGTTCCACCTTCGGTGAGCACCGGTTGTAAGACCCGATCCCGGCCGCCTAGGCCGCGGTCGATGCCTCACGTCGCTCGGTCCACTTCCTGGCCGAACCTCTTAATTTCTGCCCTTTATTTATAATATCGCCTAAAGGCGAGGGCTAACTTAGACCTTAGCTAAAGACTTACCTAGTCATTAATAGCCTAGATCCTTTCAACAGATACGCAGCGGAATATTCTCTAGTTAACCATTGGTCTAAAACCAATCTAACACTTGTCTGGTCGAATCACCTTAGCCTTGGTCAGTTTACTCAACTACCAATTAGCTTAAAGGTCAATCCTAAACCCAAACCAAGCCATACGATTCTGAGGTTCCATTCCCCTAAACCATTCTATCTAGATCTACATAAGTAAATGCTAGATCATACCTTTGCCACATCTATGGAGCTTATTAGCTCATCGGTCCTCCATTGACTCGAATTGCTCTTGCTTAACAGCTGGACCATGATCACTCAATGATCTTACTTATGGTCCTTATCTTGACTCCTGCGTCAAACAGCTCCCCTAGGTACTTAGTCATTCAACCAACCATCCCCACAGACATAAGTAACCTTTGAGAAGTCTTTGAAAGGATAAGGGTTTGCATCTGGCCTTTCCGGCTCATGCACAATCCAAAATCCTTTTGCCTTATAGGCAATAGTACCAAGTCCATCTTCTGGACTGACAAAGCTCATTAGATCCTAAGTCAATCAACCAACCATCCTCACATGACTTGGAACTGATGAGTCATCATCTGGCCTGACCGGCCTTGGAACTTAACCCAGACAACATATATGATTTGTTCATACCAACCGATGCATTCAGTAATCAGGTTAGGACCGACACCTTGAACCATCATTCAGAGGTCAGGTCGTCCATACTCAACCATGATCAGATCTTACACGGCCTTCCTTGAACAATCACACTTAGGCTCAGTATCTATGGTCTACGACACATAGTACTAGCCACACACTTCGTCATGACTCTTAGCCAATCTCGAAGCTATCAACACCAAGGTTGATATCTAGAAGCATCACATCAATACTCTTACTCCAGCATCGTGACTATCCATACTAGTGTTCGGCCATCGAACCATCGTCATGAAACATGATCCGACCACTAGACTTGATAAGCCATCGTCCACTTAGCATGTACTGATATAACTGGCCTTCCATTGCCATCATGTGGGTCTACCCCTACATAAGGCATATGGCGCTTATCCTACTCACCAACCCGAGGTTGATTGTAAGATATCCCACTTAGCCTTTGCGGCTAGAACCATCCAACCATAGCCGGATCGTCCATTGTCCCGTCTAACCGTCTGGTTAAGATCTAGGTGCGATCGGCAAGTTATAAGTCCGGCCCAAAGGCTCACGGTCCTTCTTACCTGATCCAACCCAAAGCCTGGATCTATACCACCGAGTAAGGCCCAAGCCCAAACCGGATTGCCTTGCAACCGATCAGACCTTGCGACACAACACTCCGGTTAAACTAACCGTCCGTCCGTTCGACTATGCAGCCGCGGACTGTCCACTTGGTTCGGCCTAAGCCTTGAACCAATGGCACCGTTTGGAACTCACACCCTTTGGGAACTAGTACCCTTTGGACACTCGTGCCTCTTGGCAACTCATGACCCTTGGCATCTCGCACCCATTCAGATGCTCCAACCGTTCGACCTAACCGTCCGTAGGGACTGTCTGGTCCGTACGTGTGTCCGGCCTATGGCCAAAGGACCACGCCTTAACCTACACAAGTCATGAACCATTGTGACTGTTCAGGGAAGGGTTGCAACCGTTCAGAACAGAACAGAACCGCCCCTATCCAATCGGATCACCTGAGGCCGGTTTAGACCATGCGCGCGCCTAACTCGTCGGTTATGGACCGCGACCGCATTACTCAACCAGAACCACGGTTATAACCAATCCCAACACATCAACAAGGCCACGCCAATGTACAGAAGGAGTAGAAGAAGAATTGGATGAAAAGAATGAGAAGAATAGGACACAATCCAAACGCCCATGGCTAGACCGGTTCGGACTGTCCGATTGTCTTAGCCGATGAGTCGGTGGTTACCCCACTGACCCTATCTGACTGAACCACGGCTTTGGAGTCCTTCTCCAGACCTTTCTCTATGCCTTGGGTATTCATAACCACACGGCCTCCTCTCTCCTAAACCATTCTCCTTGCCGGAGACACAAAACCACCACGACCGGCCCTTTTCCGGCCGATCTCTTGGCCGGGACTCTCTCTCTCTCTCTACGTTTTTCTCTGAGAATTTTACTCTGGAATTGGATAATGAAATAAACAGGAGAGACCCCATATTTATAGAAAACGAGGGGGTAAGTCTTGCCCCACGAACAGGCACGACTTGCTAGCGAATGGGCACCATCGGCCAAGGGTTGTCCCCTTTCGGCCACTTGCATCCTTTCGCCCTTTCTGATTGGGTTTGGGGTAGGTCATAAGCCCAACCCACGCCCCAAGACTCCTGGACTTAGCCCACGGCCTTGTCCAAGGACCCAACAGCCCAATGGCCTCATGGCCGGACCTCACAGCCCGCCACTGACCCGGACCCGGACCATCGGCCTAAAACCCGAACAGTCCGTCTAGCTGAGATGAGCTGACTCCCAGCTGCCTCAGCTGAGTGAGCTAGTAGTCCAGCTAGTGGAGCTGACTTAGTAGTGGCTGAGCTGGAGTGAACTCAACCTAGCTTCGTTAAGCTGGTCGAGCTACTTCTCTATCTCGTCCAGCTACCGTCTTACTTGTCTTAGCCGTCTCTTTGCTCTTATAAGGTTAAGTCTAAGTTTCCTTATGTCTTTAACCTTCTTTCTTGACCATGGAACGCTTGCCTTGATGTCCTAAGACTGGCTGGTACGTTTCCTCGAACCATGGCCGTCCCGACAATCCTTTCCAGGATTGGGGGCGTGACAAGTCTCCCCCACTTGTAATGGATTCGTCCTCGAATCCGGTGATGATTGTACCTTGTCCCAAGACAAAATATTCCAACCAAACTTATTCTAGTCTTGATCAGAGAATAGAACAAGCTTGATTCAAAACCACCAAATGACCACTTCGATGTACCAGTCAAGTCCTCACGAACTTGTTCCAATCTTTAGGCTGCTTGTCCTACAACAAGTCCTAACAGATTGTTATGGTTCTTTTGTCCTTCATGGACAATAAGGTTCATGACCTCAGCCACAACGTAATGGATCATCCCCTTAACCGGACACAACCTTTTCAGGCTTGGCCACATTGCGATCTTAGTCCCTCCAGACTAAAAACGCCTCAGACTTGACTTCTGTCCTTCACTGGACTTTGTCATAATTTGATCCTGGTCCATTTACGGACGTGATCGTATTCCGGTCATGGTCCACTCAGGGACTCGACCGTTTCACCCCGACCATAGGTCCATCTCCGAATAGGTCGTGGCCTGATCCTCGTCCATTACTAGACTTGATCATTCTCAACCGTAGGTCAAACTCCGACTTGGTTGTACTGCGACCATGGTCCTCTCTCGGACATGGTCAACTTCGGCTCTGCCATCTCGGCCGGAGCCAAAGAAACGGACTCTAGGACAGCGGAACTGTCCCTGGTTCCAGTTCAATCATAAATGGATCGGACCTATCAGGGGGGACACCCTGTAGCGAACAGAACACATCTGGGAACTCGGACACCAACGAATCCTCAGAAAGGTCTTTCAGACAGACAGAACTGCCAGGCTCTGTAGTTGTAATTGTAGCCAAAAAGGACTGACAATCCTGTTCCAGCATCCGAATCGCTCGAACTGCTGAAACCACTACTTTCTCTTGAGCCGGACACAGACATTGGTACTGGATCGGATGAAGCCCAGTCTCCAATTGCACACGACCTTTATGGCAATCGAGAGTGGCCCGATACTTTCCCAACCAGTCCATACCTAGGATCATCGCGTGATTCTTTAGGTGGACACAGACAGATTCACAGGGAATACCTTTCCCTGAATTGACACTGGGATATTTAACATGAGACCTAATGAGTTCCTGGCTTGCCCTCCGGCCGCCCTCACTATCCCGAAATAATCACCAGCGTCCAGACAGAACAGACCCTTTCCGACCAGTCCCGGACTCACAAAACCTATGTGTAGCCTCTGCGTCGGAAAGTACGTGGGTTTTTACACCACCAATCATGAGGGTTCCTATCAGAGACCCCCATCAGAATCCCCTAGACAATTCTAGGTTCCAGACCAAGCATTACTACTTGAATGTAAAAAGATAAATTTAGAGATTGCCAGAGATCGAATCAAAAGATCCGAAAGCTCCGTCGTCTCGTGACAGTTCATACACCCTTGGTGTTGTGGTTGGTTTGCCTTGGGACGCCTTGCCTGTGTCTCCACGGCCCTTCCCCTGACTTCCTTGCAGCTTGGGACACTCCGATTGGAAATGTCCTTGCTGGCCACAATGGAAACAAGTCATCTGGCCGCTTCTACCAGACGGGTTCTGTCGAGGACAGTTCTGAACCCCATGGTCCATGCTGCCACAACGAACACAAGCCCCCTTGGCCTTCCAGCACTCACCGGTATGGTTCCGTCCACATTTGGAACACGCAGGTTGGCAACCAGAGGTCTTACCTCCTTCCACCTGGTCCCATTTTCTCTTTTTATCATTAGTCTTGCCCGATGGGCCAGACTGTGGCTTAGCCTTAAGCTTAGCTTCTTCAGCCAAGTTAGACTCCAACAAAGCCACCCGTTTCACTTCCAGTGGGTACCTAGATGAGTAGCATTTCGGTTTAATCACACATTTGGAAAATGTCCCATACCATTCTCCAAAGCGTCTTACTATTGCGAATGCTGACACCATTCACAACAGAAATTATAATATACCTCAATCCCCATCATACTAAGATACTTAACATCATGTTCTTCCAATGATTGGAACGAACACCCTGAGTTTCCTCAATTCTTTCTTTGGACGGATTCAGATTGGAATTGATTCATTCCATCCAACTAGATCTAAGGAAACCTACCTTGACCTATACCGAGTCCTAGCTGATCCATCTGATCACAAGTCGACTCGTGTACTGGTCATGTAGTGTCTCCTTTGAGTCAGATTTAACATTGCATATGCTTTACTTATTATGAACGGCCATCAAGGGATAACACTTAACTTCAGTAGAGTGCTGCACGTTTATTTCAACCTAAGCCACTCTCTGGTCCATGTTACTTCCCTTGTCCAGGTAATCCATAAACAAGTTTTGCATTGCTTCCATCCCTTCCAACCCGTCTATTACTTCTAAATACTAGATCGACCAACCTTTCTGTTTTTAGGTTCTTGCCCTTGGAAAATGTATCTTGGCTAAGCCGGTTCATCTTAGAATTCGCTAATTCACAAGCATGATACCCTAGCTTACCTCAACTCTTTCTTGGCTCACCCCAACTAAGGTTTCATAGTCATCATAGTTTTGGAAATAATTTCGGTATGGAATGCATCATCATAGAGCGTTGTCCTAAACAGGATCAAGCATGCTCTGATACCAACTTGTAAGACCCGATCCCGGCCGCCTAGGCCGCGGTCGATGCCTCACGTCGCTCGGTCCACTTCCTGGCCGAACCTCTTAATTTCTGCCCTTTATTTATAATATCGCCTAAAGGCGAGGGCTAACTTAGACCTTAGCTAAAGACTTACCTAGTCATTAATAGCCTAGATCCTTTCAACAGATACGCAGCGGAATATTCTCTAGTTAACCATTGGTCTAAAACCAATCTAACACTTGTCTGGTCGAATCACCTTAGCCTTGGTCAGTTTACTCAACTACCAATTAGCTTAAAGGTCAATCCTAAACCCAAACCAAGCCATACGATTCTGAGGTTCCATTCCCCTAAACCATTCTATCTAGATCTACATAAGTAAATGCTAGATCATACCTTTGCCACATCTATGGAGCTTATTAGCTCATCGGTCCTCCATTGACTCGAATTGCTCTTGCTTAACAGCTGGACCATGATCACTCAATGATCTTACTTATGGTCCTTATCTTGACTCCTGCGTCAAACAGCTCCCCTAGGTACTTAGTCATTCAACCAACCATCCCCACAGACATAAGTAACCTTTGAGAAGTCTTTGAAAGGATAAGGGTTTGCATCTGGCCTTTCTCGGCTCATGCACAATCCAAAATCCTTTTGCCTTATAGGCAATAGTACCAAGTCCATCTTCTGGACTGACAAAGCTCATTAGATCCTAAGTCAATCAACCAACCATCCTCACATGACTTGGAACTGATGAGTCATCTCTGGCCTGACCGGCCTTGGAACTTAACCCAGACAACATATATGATTTGTTCATACCAACCGATGCATTCAGTAATCAGGTTAGGACCGACACCTTGAACCATCATTCAGAGGTCAGGTCGTCCATACTCAACCATGATCAGATCTTACACGGCCTTCCTTGAACAATCACACTTAGGCTCAGTATCTATGGTCTACGACACATAGTACTAGCCATACACTTCGTCATGACTCTTAGCCAATCTCGAAGCTATCAACACCAAGGTTGATATCTAGAAGCATCACATCAATACTCTTACTCCAGCATCGTGACTATCCATACTAGTGTTCGGCCATCGAACCATCGTCATGAAACATGATCCGACCACTAGACTTGATAAGCCATCGTCCACTTAGCATGTACTGATATAACTGGCTTTCCATTGCCATCATGTGGGTCTACCCCCTACATAAGGCATATGGCGCCTATCCTACTCACCAACCCGAGGTTGATTGTAAGATATCCCACTTAGCCTTTGCGGCTAGAACCATCCAACCATAGCCGGATCGTCCATTGTCCCGTCTAACCGTCTGGTTAAGATCTAGGTGCGATCGGCAAGTTATAAGTCCGGCCCAAAGGCTCACGGTCCTTCTTACCTGATCCAACCCAAAGCCTGGATCTATACCACCGAGTAAGGCCCAAGCCCAAACCGGATTGCCTTGCAACCGATCAGACCTTGCGACACAACACTCCGGTTAAACTAACCGTCCGTCCGTTCGACTATGCAGCCGCGGACTGTCCACTTGGTTCGGCCTAAGCCTTGAACCAATGGCACCGTTTGGAACTCACACCCTTTGGGAACTAGTACCCTTTGGACACTCGTGCCTCTTGGCAACTCATGACCCTTGGCATCTCGCACCCATTCAGATGCTCCAACCGTTCGACCTAACCGTCCGTAGGGACTGTCTGGTCCGTACGTGTGTCCGGCCTATGGCCAAAGGACCACGCCTTAACCTACACAAGTCATGAACCATTGTGACTGTTCAGGTAAGGGTTGCAACCGTTCAGAACAGAACAGAACCGCCCCTATCCAATCGGATCATCTGAGGCCGGTTTAGACCATGCGCGCGCCTAACTCGTCGGTTATGGACCGCGACCGCATTACTCAACCAGAACCACGGTTATAACCAATCCCAACACATCAACAAGGCCACGCCAATGTACAGAAGGAGTAGAAGAAGAATTGGATGAAAAGAATGAGAAGAATAGGACACAATCCAAACGCCCATGGCTAGACCGGTTCGGACTGTCCGATTGTCTTAGCCGATGAGTTGGTGGTTACCCCACTGACCCTATCTGACTGAACCACGGCTTTGGAGTCCTTCTCCAGACCTTTCTCTATGCCTTGGGTATTCATAACCACACGGCCTCCTCTCTCCTAAACCATTCTCCTTGCCGGAGACACAAAACCACCACGACCGGCCCTTTTCCGGCCGATCTCTTGGCCGGGACTCTCTCTCTCTCTCTACGTTTTTCTCTGAGAATTTTACTCTGGAATTGGATAATGAAATCAACAGGAGAGACCCCATATTTATAGAAAACGAGGGGGTAAGTCTTGCCCCACGAACAGGCACGACTTGCTAGCGAATGGGCACCATCGGCCAAGGGTTGTCCCCTTTCGGCCACTTGCATCCTTTCGCCCTTTCTGATTGGGTTTGGGGTAGGTCATAAGCCCAACCCACGCCCCAAGACTCCTGGACTTAGCCCACGGCCTTGTCCAAGGACCCAAGAGCCCAATGGCCTCATGGCCGGACCTCACAGCCCGCCACTGACCCGGACCCGGACCATCGGCCTAAAACCCAAACAGTCCGTCTAGCTGAGATGAGCTGACTCCCAGCTGCCTCAGCTGAGTGAGCTAGTAGTCCAGCTAGTGGAGCTGACTTAGTAGTGGCTGAGCTGGAGTGAACTCAACCTAGCTTCGTTAAGCTGGTCGAGCTACTTCTCTATATCGTCTAGCTACCGTCTTACTTGTCTTAGCCGTCTCTTTGCTCTTATAAGGTTAAGTCTAAGTTTCCTTATGTCTTTAACCTTCTTTCTTGACCATGGAACGCTTGCCTTGATGTCCTGAGACTGGTTGGTACGTTTCCTCGAACCATGGCCGTCCCGACAATCCTTTCCAGGATTGGGGGCGTGACACCGGTCGGCTTGGCTCTTCTATCTTAACTGGCCGGGTCGTGCCTCCGGTGCTATTACTTTGAAGAAATCAGAGTGCTCAAAGCAAGCCTTTGCTCTGTATACATTAGCATGGGATAACATCATAGGATTTTGATCCTATTGTGTTGGCCTTCGGGATCGGAGTAATGATTAACAAGGACAGTCGGTGTAATAACCCTGACCTTAGAGGACAAGTCAACGACGTGGAATCATCCAGCAACCAAAGTGGAAAGGTGTATGAAGATGTTTATGGAGGTTCGATCGAGGAGTTTTGAAGAACGATCGAGCATAAGTAAAAATGGTTCGAGGAGTTAGAAACTAAGCTACGGAATGGTGATGGTCGAACATGGAGGATTTCCAAAGTCAGCAACTCAAGTAAGACTTAATCTCAATCATCAAGTTGAGATAGGAGAAGACATTTGGTCGAGTCAGAATCAAGTTTGTTCGAGAGCGTAAGGAAGCAGTCGAAAAGCAGTACCGGAGATAGTCTACATCAGAGGTTCGGTAGCAGCATGAAGACAAAGGCGATCAACATAAATCAAGGAGTTAAGGAGTCAACCTAGAAACCTTATTTAAGGTATTTGAAGACATATTAGAGAGTCTAGCCAACACATAACCAAGATGATCCGGAGAAAAGCAGTTTTGGTCGATATGGTCAAAATGAGCTGGAGGAGAGCTAAGGAAGCCAAATGAAGATGTGCAAAGATGAGAGAGGAGTTCAAAGGGATGTTTTACACATTTCATCAGGTTTTGAAAGTGGTCAACTCAGAAGTGAAAGTCAACCAAAGTCAAAGGAGAGAGAAAGTGCCTTATTGGTCCATTTACCACTTCCGAGCAACCAATAGGAGCATGCCACGTGTAGGAGACAAAATTCCTTCAAACCTGGACAAGGTGTGGAATAAATCAAGGGATTTTTGGGTGAAGAAATCATGGGAAAAAGACATCTAGAGAGCAAGGAATCATGAAGACACATTTTATACCCGAAATGAGCTATAAATGGCAAATAAGACATGGACTGGAGAAATGGGTTTCTACCTCAAAACCTCGACATCTAAGGTTCATTTAGGACCCAAATGAAGTAATGGAGCAGGCTGGAGCAATCATTTGAAGCCTGGAGTAAGTGGAGCAGTCCATTAACCAAAAGTTGTAAAAAAGCCCTTCATGAAGAAAAATTATTTGGAGTGGAATCACGTCAGGCACGAAGGAGAACATGCATTGGTCAATTCAGCACCTCATGGCGTCTACATGAATAATGGGGAACAAACCTAAGGAGTTGGTTTACTATGTGTTTTGCAAATAGCTCATTTAAGCCTTAAAAATGGGTTATGTCGCAAAGTAACTTGCCGATCAAGTTTTGTGCTGAGATTTGGTACACTTGAACGTCAAGGTAAAGTAAGTGACCTTCCAGAAGCTCAGAAGAAAAAGAGTAGATTAAGAGTATTTAACCCACATGCATGAATTTCGGGTTTAAATTGGTGACAAGTGTGTGAACATGTGTCAAGTGCTCACATCCCTCCCTTTGGCTATAAATAGAACCCTTAGGATGTGTTTTTGAAGTTTAGAAACCCCTGAGCTTTCTCTCTCAGTCGATCTTATGGTTTGTTCTAGAGAGAGAAAATGGCTTAAAACCGATAAATTTTTTGAGTGTGTGAGGTGAGTGTGGAAGGCTTTTGCGTGGCTTGATCCTTGCTCTAGGATCAGTTGTGGAGTGCTAGGAGTGGTGGTAAGACCTTAGTTGACCGTTTGTAGGTTCCCTTTCCCTCTTAGCCTTTAGCCTCTCTTTGATCGGTTTTAGTGTTAACCTTAGGTCTTTTGCTTTTGGAGCTGTTGTGCGGTTTGTGAAGTCTTAGGTGGGTTTCCCTGGTTGTGTTGTGTGTTCTAACCGTGTGTGTGTGCAGGTGGAGGAGCAAGAAACGTTTCAGTTCTTGTGATTTAACCACATTTGTGGCTATGATTGTTTGTGTGTGTGTGTGTGGGAGATTGGTAGTCCCCATACTTGAGTGTTTACTTTCTTGCATGCATTAGTTGTATTTGTGCATTGCATGTCTTGTGGTGGTGAACATATTCATCTAGGGGTGATGATATGTTAGACATGCATTGTGTTGTTAGGTCGTTAGTTGCATGCATGCATTCGTTTGATTAGTTGTAGGTTATGAGTTGTTGTGAAGCATGAAGATTTGAGTGTAACTCTCTCATGTAGTTCATATGCTCATGCATTGTAGTGTAGTTTGGGGTTGCAAAGAGATTTGAGTGAGACTCTCTCTTTTGCCGGGTAGTTGTAGTGTGTCGCTCGCTTTAGTTGTTTTAGGTTGAGTCTAGGCTTAGGGTTGTATTGAGGTTTGTGGCTTTGCCCCCTCATGCTAGTGTGTTTGTGTTTTGTCTAGGCTAGGGCGAGTGTGAGATGTGTTGTGCATTTAGTCTAGTTGTGCGTGGAGGTTAGAGGTGGAGCTCCCTCACGCTTGATTATTGTTTTGATGTGTTGTGTTGCATCTAGACTAAAGTGCATGGCTGTCTTAAAGTTAGATTGGGAGATACCCAATTCTCCAGTGGTGGAGTGACCTTCTCTCCATGGCTTGTCACGTGAAGTGGGTCGCGCCCATGGACAAGCGCTGCATGACGATGCGGCCCGAGTTAGATTGGGAGATGCCCAATTCTCGGAAATGATGTTTTCCGATCATGTGACTTCTGTGTTTGTGGTCGGGAGTGTTCAGTTGGGAGATTTAGGGCTCTGTGTTGTGAGGGATCCCGGGATGTGTTGCGTGTGGCGCCATCCTTTGAGTGTTTTGCTTTGTAGTGTTTGAGTCTAGGATTGAGTCTAGATCGAGTCTTAGTTTTGTAGTTAAGTCTCGGTGGGAGACTTGGGTGTAGAGTAGTTGCATTGCATTCATGTTTAAGTTTTTGCATTGTATTCATGTTTAAATTCTCGCATTGCATATTTAATTTCTGTTGTTCTTATTGCATTGCTTGGTTGTGTTGCTCTTGTTGTTTGAGCATGGGCTGAAGGGGGTAGTTGTTGTTTTGTTTTGGGAACTCACTGAGTGATTTCGATTACTCATTCCCTCTTCTACTATGCAGGTAACCTTAGGGGATTGGGCGTTTGCGGGGTGTGGAGGACGAGGCCAGTCGTAGATTTCCGTTGTTGTTTGCAAGGCGCAAGATGTTGATGTTTTCACTCGTTTTGTTTTTCATGGGTACCCGTTGACTCGTTTGTTTTATTTTCTGCTGCGTTTATCTTTAAGGACTTTAGTCGAGTTCCCGACTTTGTAAAATAAATAAAATTATGTTTGTTTTAATAAAATCCCCGTGGAACGCTGATATTTGAGTTTAGTCCGAACTTAACACAACTCTTGACCGAGGTACGGGTTGGCAAGCCTTAGGCCGAGGTTGAGAGGGACGGTACAGTGGTCGGACTGGTCGAGACTTTGAATTTGTTTTGAAGTCTTAACTGGTACGACTGCGGTACTGTCAACCCTTGTAACGCTTCCGGGACGTTCCGGGTTGGTCCAGCCTAGGACGGCCCGGGGGTGTTACAGTCGGGGGCATTCGTATTTCATAGTCAGAGGTGAAATTCTTGGATTTATGAAAGATGAACAACTGCGAAAGCATTTGCCAAGGATGTTTTCATTAATCAAGAACGAAAGTTGGGGGCTCGAAGACGATCAGATACCGTCCTAGTCTTAACCATAAACGATGCCGACCAGGGATCAGCGGATGTTGCTTTTTAGGACTCCGCTGGCACCTTATGAGAAATAAAAGTTTTTGGGTTCCGGGGGGAGTATGGTCGCAAGGCTGAAACTTAATGGAATTGACGGAAGGGCACCATCAGGAGTGGAGCCTACGGCTTAATTTGACTCAACACGGGGAAACTTACCAGGTCCAAACATAGTAAGGATTGACAGACTGAGAGCTCTTTATTGATTCTATGGGTGGTGGTGCATGGCTGTTCTTAGCTGGTGGAGCGATTTGTCTGGTTAATTCCGGTAACGAACGAGATCTCAGCCTGCTAACTAGCTACGTGGAGGCATCCCTTCACGGTTGGCTTCCTAGAGGGACTATGGCCGTTTAGGCCAAGGAAGTTTGAGGCAATAACAGGTCTGTGATGCCCTTAGATGTTCTGGGCCACACGCGTGCTACACTGATATAATCCACGAGTTCACACCTTGACCCACAGGCCCGGGTAATCTTTGAAATTTCATCGTGATGGGGATAGATCATTGCAATTGTTGGTCTTCAACGAGGAATTCCTAGTAAGCGCGAGTCATCAGCTCCCATTAACTACGTCCCTGCCCTTTGTACACACCGCCCGTCGCTCCTACCAATTGAATGATCCAGTGAAGTGTTCGGATCGCGGCGACGTGGGTGGTGTAACACCCCGATCCGGCCGACAAGGCCGTGGTCGAAGCCTTACATCGCTCGGTCCACTTCCTGGCCGAACCTCTTAATTTTTGCCCTTTATTTATAATATCGCCTAAAGGCGAGGGCTAACTTAAACCTTATCTAAAGACTTCCTTAGTCATTAATAGCTTAGATCCTTTCAACAGATACGCAGCGGATTATTCTCTAGTTAACCATTGGTCTAAAACCAATCTAACACTTGTCTGGTCGAATCACCTTAGCCTTGGTCAGTTTACTCAACTACCATTTAGCTTAAAGGTCAATCCTAAACCCAAACCAAGCCATACGATTCTGAGGTTCCATTCCCCTAAACCATTCTATTTAGATCTACATAAGTAAATGCTAGATCATACCTTTGCCACATCTATGGAGCTTATTTGCTCATCGGTCCTCCATTGACTCAAATTTCTCTTGCTTGACAGCTGAACCCCGATCACTCAATGATCTTACTTAAGGTCCTTATCGTGACTCCTGCATCAAACAACTCCCCTAGGTACTTAGTCATTAAACCAACCATCCCCACAGACATAAGTAACCTTTGAGAAGTCTTTGAAAGGATAAGGGTTTGCATATGGCCTTTCTCGGCTCATGCACAATCCGAAATCCTTTTGCCTTATAGGCAATAGTACCAAGTCCATCTTCTGGACTGACAAAGCTCATTAGATCCTAAGTCAATCAACCAACCATCCTCACATGACTTGGAACTGATGAGTCTTCATCTGGCCTGACCGGCCTTGGGACTTAACCCAGACAACATATATGATTTGTTCATACCAACCGATGCATTCATTAATCAGGTTAGGACCGACACCTTGAACCATCATTCAGAGGTAAGGTCGTCCATACTCAACCATAATCAGATATTACACGGCCTTCCTTGAACAATCACACTTAGGCTCAGTATCTATGGTCTACGACACATAGTACTAGCCACACACTTCGTAATGACTCTTAGCCAATCTCGAAGCTATTAACACCAAGGTTGATATCTAGAAGCATCACATCAATACTCTTACTCCAGCAACGTGACTATACATACTAGTGTTCGGCCATCGAACCATCGTCATGAAACATGATCCGACCACTAGACTTGATAAGCCATCGTCCACTTAGCATGTACTGATATAACCGGCCTTCCATTGCCATTATGTGGGTCTACGCCCTACATATGGCGCCTATTCTACTAACCAACCAAAGGTTGATCATAAGATATCCCACTTAGCCTTTGCGGCCAGAACCTTCATCCATTGACCATGGATTATGGTTCATACATCAATCATGTTGTACGGATTGCACTTAGCCTTAAGGCCTTTGCTATTTCTTTACACTCATGTATTGACTTGTAGGACAACTTATTGCCATCATGTGGGTCCACGCCCAACATAATGCATTTGGTGTCCTTGTGACCATTGAACAACTCGTACCCTTTTCGGTCCCGTTCCGTTCGTACCCTTTCTGTCCCAACCCGTTTGTACCCTTTCGGTCACGAACCGTTCACATCCGATGGATCATGATACGTTCGTAGCTCTTGGATCACGACACGTTCGTACCTCTTGGATCACAACATGATCCTTGGCAACACGCAACCTTGGATCACGATGCACCGTCATTGGTACCCTTTGGTCCTCGTACCCTTTGATACTTGCACCCATTGGTATCTCGTACCTTTTGGTTACTTGCATCCTTTGGTATCTCACAACCTTTGGTAACTCATGACACTTGGCAACACGCAACCTTTGGCGACTAGTACCCTTTTGATCTAACCTATCCGCTATGGTTAGCAATCAACGTAACCAACCATGACCCCATGGTCTATGACGTGGTAATTTGGTCTATATATATATATCATATAGACATAATAATATAAAGAGACAGAGATAGAACCACTCACAGCGGCTATAGCCCTTACCAATTGGTCAGTCCGTCTCTCGCCTAACCACCCTTGGTCCTTGGCGCCTATTTCCGTCCAGGAATAGGTCTTCCTATTGGCCTTAGTGACTTATAAAAGCCACGGCCTCATATGGCTAAAGCCATACTCACCATGAACCGGATAGTGCCCTTATGGTTTTGGTCCCGGATTCTGCCCTTCCGGCTTGGATCCTCGTTTCTCATTGGGGGATCCCTTTGGTCCCGGATTCTGCCCTTAGTGACGTGTGTCCTTTGTCTCAGACAGAATGAGACTGAATGAGAATGAATTCATAATCCCTGGAAGTCCTCCCCTTTATATAGAGAACCAAAGGTCATGTGCGAAGAGTCATATCCCTTCGAAGCATCTTTTTGGGACAGATGTTGGCCATCGATTACAATCAACGGTCCAGATCGTACCTGTTCAGAAATTGAAGGTTCCAGACCTTATAGGCACGTCCAACCCAAGCCAAGACCTGGTAACCAAGCCCACGGGCTGCCCACAAGAGCTCAATGACTCATGGACTACATGGCTGAACCTCATGGCCCGCCAC